>NC_056740.1:7148423-7255923 GCF_019279795.1 Protopterus annectens
AAGATCATATTCCTTTTATATTTCTACGACAATACACAAAAGTTCCGCAGTTTTTCTTGACACGTTTTGATTTGCCTGTATCACTTTTATATTCTCCCTTGAAATTCTCTGCTTTTACAATACAGTGGAGGTTTAAGAACCATACAAAGTGTTCCAGGTACAAATCACATTGACTGTAACAATGGTGTGGTGCTACCATGTGCTTTTGAAATGCTTTTAAAATTCCAAGACTTAAACCCATCATCTTTAATGTAATTTCTTATTCTAACAGTGTTGCTTAAAGTCACCTTTTATCACATTCATGTTTATTTGCATATATGTGTGAATTTCACTTAATGCCTATTCCAGCTAAAGCTTTATTTATTTTTCTATTTACTTAAGACTTAATAAATTAATAAATTAATTAATTAATTAATTCGTTCATTCATTCTTGGGGATCATACTTATTTAGGGTTGCCACCTTTTCAAATGGCCAAAGTGGGGCATTTTTGGTACAAACATCAGATTTTACAGGCTGACACATACCCACGGTCAGTGCAAAGGTTAGAACTTAACTTTTTTGCCTAAATAAAAGCTTATTCTTGTAGCATTTTAGTTGCTTATTCTATTTCTTATAACATTTAGGTATTTTAGATACAGAATAACTGTTTTATGCAACTATTACATAAAATATAGGAAATAATTTTGTCCTAAAATCTCAAGACATTTGCCATTTTTACAATTTTTTGTCAGGACACAACTGCCCAAAGAGGGACTGTCCCTCACAAAGTGGGACAGGTGGTAACCCTATACTTATTGTGCAGAAATATCCTTTCTGCCTTCTCAGTATTTAGTAGCAATTAAATGATCTTTAGCTTAGCATCAGAGGTAAAAAGGTAACAGTCACTTGCTCAGGGGAAAAGTCAACAGCATACCTTGAATCCAACGAATGACAATATCTGGAGCAACATTAAGTGACTAAATAGGTATATTTTTTACTGGATACCGAAAAAGTTAGATCAACGTAAGAATGCTGATTTAGCTCTTATCCCTACATGTGCATACAGGACAATACCGTACGGACGTACACATCCTCAGTGATGTCACTCACAGGCTTTTATTTTGCAGAGTCATCTCCTTCGCAACTGCCTTGTCTTTTCAGGCAGCAGATCTTACATCTTATTCTGCCCTGATCACCTATGGATCGGGTCCTTCAACTTCAGAAATACAGACCACTTTATAGAAGAGTTTTACTTAACAATGTTCTGTGGTCTGTCCATGCATACCCACAAAGTTCTGAGTTCAAGCCATGCAAACTAGCTTAAGATTAATGCTACAGTGAAGTGAAACATCTTTAGAAAGCTAAAGTAAACTGCAGGCAGACAGGTGCCCTTTGGTAGGATCTCTATTTTCATTTTTGTAATGGTTAGACTAAGCAATGCTTTTTACAATATTCTGGTGCAGATTTTTCACTAAATTAAATATCCTGTCTGTGACAAAAGCTATGCCATCTTAACTACTCAACATAAACTTACAGCAAAATGATATTCCTTGTCTATGATTTATTTTGCCATCAGTTGTCAAGGATTCGTCCATCACCCTCCTTCATCACTGGTATTATCTCTTGATTTATGCACATGCAATAAGTGATGCAGGAGATTTTTACTCACTTGAACTTGAAAATATGATCACTCCAGCTCAAAGCAAGTCTACTGTGCATAAAATGCATTGAAAAAAAGATATGAATAAAGCTGGGGTACCCTACATAAGCCTATAATCTCACAGCACCTTATACTAAGAAATCTGTCATTAAATGGAACTACATACTTGCAAAGCAAAGATTACAGTGAACACTTTAGCCCCTCTGTTATTTTCCATATTGAGCAACAAAATCCAATCTGATCATCCTCAGATACCTCTAATTCTTTACGCAGATGGCATGAATATCTACAGGTCAAACAAATGCCTCTCTTATTATATAAACTCAACTCTAAGATGACCTGCAAACTGCAAACTCTTAGCCAGTGGCTAATAGGCCAGAAACTTGTATTCAATCCCTCAGAAACAAAACCAATGCTATTTGGAACCAGCTAACCAAAAAAAAAAAAAAAAATAGTCAAAGCACCCAGCTTCCTTAATATTAAAGATGTTAACAATACCATGATAGAAACTAACATATTCTTCAAACACCTTGTCATTTGACCAAACCAATTTCTTAACTTTCATCTATACATTCAAAGCATAACAAATAGATCAGCACACTACTGTTCTGGGCAAACAAGCTATCAGCTCTTTTGTCCAAGCCAGCCAAAGCTGCCATAGGCAAATGCTATTATGCTACCATCTTACAAGACATCTCCAATAAAATCTGCTGGTTTATTACAAACTCCTCCAATAATTAACACCACTATCAAACTCTCACCAAAGCTAAATGACTCCGAGAAGATTTGAAAGTCAAACTCCTACTAGGATTGTCAATTCACAAAGCCCTTTCTCCTGTGACATTGTCTACTCTCGCAGATAAACTTTTCACCAAACCCATCCCTATATTATATCAGGGGGTATCTCAATCCCAACCCGCCCTACTAACTCCAAAAAGTAAACTTCATTGCACTGACAATGCATTCTCCATCTTCGCACCTAAACTACAGGACTCCATTTCTCTGTCAAGCCACAACATCAGAACATACTCAGACCTCAGACAACAGCTCAAGAAACACCTCTTCAGCCACTCAAAGTGCATGTGCACTCCCTCAGGTCACATTACATGAACCCTGCAGCTCTCTCACATACTCCTTTAGCCCTGTTTCATCCTTCCTTATCACAACGTACCTAGTGCCTCTCATTTATCCTACTTCTGCCTTCTCTTTGTTTCTGCATTCCACTCCTCTTCCCTCTGCATGTCTCTCTTACATTTTCTCTGCCTGCTCTGCATAGTATCCTTTCTTGCAACTATTCTCACTTGCCTCTTCTAATGTCTTCATATCTCTCTATATAATGATATGCTGCTATTCCTGTAGCATTATCCATCTCAGTCATTATGGCTACATCTTATCCATAAAGCTCTGCTAAGCATAATTCCATTTTTCCATCCATATTTTGACATTATAAATTGATTTTTAAACTAAATGTAGTATATTCTTGCATCTGTAAATATATAAATATGTCTATATTTTTAGCATATCCTTGTATCTGTAAATATGATTTGCTCATTTCTTATGTTATCCTATTCACTCAGGCTGTACCTGTAAATGGTCCATTTAGATTAGTGAGTTACCCAGGTAAACAAATATAAATACATAAATGAATTAAATAAATAAATAAATATTCCAATTTAACCAAATGCGCTCACCAAATAAAGGTTACAATGAATGTACCAGTTTAACTGTCAGCTTAACAAACAGAGGTTGCAATACTGCAGGCAGGAAAAATTCTAGTCTCCCACTGTGCTGTACTGCGCTTTATTAAGGAAGTAGCAGAGGTGTGAGAAAGTGAGAACAAATTCAGCTCATATGTGTTGAATACATCTGTAAAACAATCTTAGGAATTTTTAAACAGCTCTTTATTACACTAACTGTTTATTGTTATTGCCAGAGGTAAGACACAGGCTACAGACCACACGTACAAAATGCACTCTTGGTTGAAAATGGACCATCTGAACTCTTAGCAAAACTTGTCATTACAGAATATTTGGGGATTATCTTTAGCTAGTACTAAACACATCTATGTGCAGACCAATCTTTCTAACAACACTTGTTTAGCTAACAGTACCACAAGCATAAAATAGTACTTAGCTACCCCCCTTACAGGTTATAGTAACATCTTTGTGACTATTATTTCTCTCTTAACACTGGATCATAAACATTTCTCCTTGGTTAGCTCAAATTTATTAGGTCTGGCTCATTATTTGATTTGTACACTGACATACCTGGAAGCAGATATCAGTTAATCAGCCTTAGAATATGACTGATAGGAAAGATCATGCAGGAAGCTAATCAGTCAAACATATCCCTCATTTTCACAGTCTCTGGCAGTACATCAAGTCTGAAGGTACTGCATAATCACAAAGCACTTTTTCTATATTAACTATAACTAAAAATACTGGTGAGCTGTTTATTAACACAACAGATTAACCTACACAAACAAAATTTGTCCTCAAAGAAAAGTGAGAAGGCTAGTAGAGAGGCAGTGAAAACATTTTGAACTGAAATTATGTTAAGCTAGCCTGCTGTGAAAACTACTGGTTTGCTTATAAGTCATACTAGTTTAGATATTATCTACTGCTTTGTAATTCATAATTTGATAAGCCATTGTGGTTGCTTTCTTGAACTAATTCTGGTTTAATAGTTTGCAAACATGTTTTTTACCATCATCACAGCCATTACTCCTTCCCTACTATTCATCTTTGCAAACCATTCATGTCTTCTCCAAGGTAAGTGGCAACCCATTCATTCCACATCCTAGGTGAAAGTGCTATAGCCCATTCATTTGTGGCTGGGGCAAACCATTATCAGTCCATTTCTTTGAAGGTCGCACTCAGGAGATGACAGGCCTTTGTTTGCATAACGGCCATCTCTCTCTCTCTCCCTAACTCCCATACCATGGTTTCTTCTGGCTACTGCTAAGTTCCTGCCTAGGAGGTCCTTTTGCTTGTTTTCCCACATATCTGGGAATGCTTTCCTGGTCTTTGTGCAGTAAAAGCCACTCCAGGCCAACAGCTGTTGTCAGCAATCATTTAACAGTCCATTTGGGGTCAGTGGTCCAGTTAGTCATACTTCCTCTTCCCTCATCCCCCAGGATAACTGAGCCAGTGTTCTCCATTCAATCTTATCCCCGCCTCAGTCCTTCTAGTACTAGAGCGATTCGTCAAGCACATGTCATCTGAGTTTTAATCAGCTTGAAAAAATTAATTGTTCACAATAGCTGCTCAGATTCTAAGTACTAGCTGTGCTGCAGTCAGCTCTGGTCACCCACCCATGCTCAGTTACCAGGTAACACAAGTTTCACTGGCAAATTTGCAACTGGAGATGACACTTTGGTAAACTAGCCCGTTGAATAAAACATCTACTTTTGTGCCAAATGTTTCCTTTTGTTTGGTTTGAGATTTAGATTTCTAGCTGCATTTGGAGTTGCTTCTGTAAATTTAAGTATGTTTAGGTACTTCTGAAAACTAGCTCTCATAGAAGCTGCTTAAATTTTAAGTAGTCTTATCTTTCTGCTCTGCTAAAGATGACTAACCATATCATTCCCTATATACCATAGATCAAAAAAGGTATTTTTTTTTCCAGCAGTTAACATAGGTTCCTGTTGGGAAATGGGCATATTCAAGATGACACTGTGGAAAGCCAGCTTGCTGCATAAACCAACTGTCTCTGACATAAACTAGTTTTGAAATTACTTGCTGATTTGTGAGTCAAATATCTAATTTGTTTACAGTTTTCATAAATTTGATTCAGTTTTTAGTTATGAAAGCAAGTTGCTTAAAGTGGCTGTTTAGAGAGTATGTCCTATGCCATTCTATTCTTAATGTGTTCATCAACTTTGTTGCTCGAGTTGCCTAAATTTCATCAACTTTTGACAGTGTCCTGATCCTGCCTACTTCCTACGAAAACCTAAAAATGTCTGGTGTCTATATCTTGCTGTAGGAAATAGAAGGGTATTATTTGAAAGAATGCGGGCCCTTAAGCAACAGGGTGGTAAATGGGAGAAGGGAAGCAATGGGTTAGAGGATTAGGTTGTGGTGTAGCAGTATGGTTTTGTGAGCGGATTTGGGAGATTGGTGCCTGTAAGATCAAGAAGGTACTGAAATAGGAGTTTGCAGGTCTGTGTGGGCTGGTATAAAAGCTCAAGAGCCTCTCCTGAGAGTGCTACAGGAGAGAACTAGTTAGTACCTGGGGAAATGTAACAAGGATGGATGCACATGGCAGTGGAAGGGAGAGGTAGGAGGTTAGGGGTAATAACTCCTGTGTTGAGCAGACATGAAATCAGGAGAGGGTGAGAACAGGGAAATTACTGCAGCAGCAACACAAGAGGAGAGCTATAGAAAAAGGAGTCAGGCAGATGACACAGGTAGCAAAGGAACCAGAGCGACAGCAGGGTCTCAAGAGAAGGCATATGTTTAAGAAAAATATTGGCTGCTGGAGATGTGATTTATCAATAAAAGCAGACTGGCAACATATGTTCTACGAATGCCATTTGATTAAACCATATTGGGATAAAATAAATTATTTTCTGCAAATAGTATTCAATGATAAATTCCAGATTTCCAAATCTATTATTTTGTTTAATGCACCTGTACCCGACTGTGTGCCAAGAACAAAATATGTAATCTTATGGACTCTCCTAGCTATTGCAAGGAAGAACATTACATCAAACTGGAAATCCAAAGCTTCTCCAACTTTTAAGCAATTCATGAATATGGTGTCAGCAGTATCGCAATTGGAAATGAACACTATTAAAGGAAGAACTGAAAGAACTACATCATTATACGTAGCATGGCAAAAAGTAACTGAAATACTGGAGAATAATGACTGCAGCAGATTATAATCAGGAAACAATTGTATAGAAAGTCAATTATATGTCAACAATAGACACCCTTGTAAATACTTTATTTTGGTTTTAATGTTTGATATCTATTTAGAGGTTTTAGCCTACCTTTTTAAATAATTTGTAAATACTTTATTGTCATAAATAACCTGCATTCATGTTTTCTTGTTTTTGGAAATTAATAAAAATATTAAAAAAAAAAAAGAGAAGGCACAGCATGAAAAAGAGAGTGACAGAGAGAGAGAAAGAAAACTAAAGCTGTATAAAGTAGTCAAAAGGGAGACAAAATGAGAGAATGATAGACAACAGGAATAAATGCAGAAAGAGAAGAAGCAGTTTCTTGAGGATGAATACAAGAAAGACACAATGGTAGAAGTGTAACCCTTTCACAACTATTTTCAAAATGGCTTTCTCCAAAGTACTGACTATTTCTTCTACTCTTGCTCCCTACATCTCCAAAATAGTTTAAGTTATTCTCAGAGGTGTTTTAGTCAGTGACACTGAGTTACATATAAAACACTTTTCAACTCTGCTTTTAGTCTACAAGACAAAGGGGCAACTACAGCTTAAGCTTTAAAGAAAAAAGTGAAACTCATTTTAATGCCAGTTTAATGCCACATTGTTTGAAAAGGGAGAAGTACCACGTCCATACAGAACGACATCCTTGTTTAGGTCTGAACTCATAAATATAGTGTTGATACCACGTATATCTCTTACTCTGAAAGAACTGACAACTATCATTTTATCTGACTCTGAGTGTTATGCAAATGTTTCAGTTTGCAACTCCTAATAGTCATTCCTACCTTAATCTGACTGTACCAATAAAAAAGCCAATATCTTTAGAGTGCTTCGAAATGTTTTCTAAATAATTTTCAAAAAGGATAACAAAAGTATTTCTCTTTGTACAGCAGAATGCATCAACTAATAGTACTATAGGCAAGGAGATAATACAGCCTGAAATGTGTATAAGCCCCTCTGTACTTTTTTCCAATAAAATTTAAAATGATGGAAAATCTAAGTTATATTTTTTTAAGAAATAAGCATTATTTTTAGCTATATTTCCATAAGAACAAACTGATAATAATATGAATCATATGTTTACTGAATTTGTCAGTGAGAACATATCACATGTATATGTTTGTTATAAACTGAAATGCAAAATAAATAAATAAACAAATAAACAAATAAACAGCAGCCAATGTCAAAGTTGAACGAATAATTTCACCTAGATCTGAAAGTACTTGATGTGTTGGCGTATTTCTCAGAAAATATGCTGTTATGCTTTGCTGCAGAATGCATTTAACTAATTTCATGAGAAAAGACAACAAACACCTACAAAGCTTTTTTGTAAAGTAATGTGTGGCACTGCAGAGGAGTTTAAATTTTGTGGGAGGGACTGGCAACAGTACAGTGACAGAAAAATTCCCTAGTCAAGAGAAATACAAATAACACTTATTTCTGATATAACGCCATCTTAATTCAAATGTATTCTGAATATACATATACTATGGCCCCTTTCATGAAACAATCATTATGTCACCTCAAATGAAAATAAATCTAGAGTAATGCAACATGTCAGAATATCACTACGGAATGTCACGGTGGTGCAGTGGTTAGTGTTGTCACCTCACAGCAAGAGGTTCTCCCGTTCGATTCTTGGCTGGAGCGCCTTCTGTGTGGAGTCTGCATGTCCTCCTCACAGTCGAGTGACATTTAAAGGCTTGCAGGTAGGTGCGTGTGTGAATGGGTGTGCCTTCTTTGAAGGTTGGGCATTGGGCTGGCAACTCGGCATTGTAAAAAAATCCACTGCCAATCATTAGCAGACCAGAGTTTTGCTGTGGTGACCCCTCACTGGGAAAAGCTGAAAGACGTTACTTAATGTCTATAAAGCACAGCATTTGGTAGTCAAACACAAAAAGCCATATGTTAACACTCTGACATGTCTTAATAAAGCTGCAAGGAAATTCTAGTCTGAGAAAACTGTACTCAATGCTGTTAATCTGCCTTTAAGGAGTTATATGTAGTTCAATGCTGACATTGGCCAGACTACAAGACAACATCTTCCACACTAGCTTCGTTTCTTCTTCTGTCACATCTCACTCCTTCACAGCCTACAAGATCCTAATGTCTCTCCTAATTCCTTCTCTGTTTCTATACCATATCCTTCAGCTACAGCTCAGTCTGTAACACCTCTATTCTTAACTCTCTCACTATCTTTCTGCATCACTAACTCTTCTGCTATTATCTTCCTAACTGAAACTATCATTTTATTTTTCATGTACTATAACAACCAATGTCATACATTGTTCTACCTACATACTACTTTTGTACACTTTATCTACTCACAGGCTATGTATATGTTGTCAGAATGATTAAAATTGTCTATAATGATATAACTCTATAGAATTATCCAGATGTGTAGTATAGCTTGTAACTTAGTTTATGTTTTATCAACTTATTTTTGTGCAGTATTCCTCATGTCACTTGTATTGTTTTTGCACTATAATGTATTTGTATTGTACTGTATGTGGAGCTTTTCTCCCCGGGCCTCCACTGAAAGTGGGTTCTGTAGACCCAGTCGGACCACGCTGGTAAACAAATGTCAAATAAATAAATAAACATGGAATTGAGAGAGAGGCACCTTTCCACTGATAAAAATGTTCCCATTTCTGAAAGAAAAGGTATATACAATATGTTCTTTTAATATAATCATAATTCAGTACAGGTGTATGTTGGACTACTAGTACATTTATCTGTCAGAAGCATTGTTATATTCCAACTCAGATAGAAATAGTAACAATTCAACATGCCAGACTGTTAACATGAAATTGTGTAACCCTGTATTCAGCACCTTTTTTTAGAAATCAATGTACCAATCATCCTTTTCACAGTTTTAAGTAAAACATTTTGAAGATTATACTTTTAACACTCAACTGTAAAAATGTACACACGTCTATCATGCTAGTTTTAAGGATTTAACTGCAGCTCAGTGCTAAATTGTTCACACCTCAATGCACTAAATCAGTATAGGAAGTTATGATGATGATGTTTGCCTAGAGACAAAAAAATACTCTTTTTTTGTAGCAATGAAGTGATTTTACCTTTGATGTAGTGACACCTCAATACAGATATAGTCTGATGATCTTACTAGCCTGATCTGCAAGGCCATGGAACAGATTTTCATGGACCTCATTAACAAGGGCAGTGGCAACTTCCAAACATTCGATCCCCCTTCCCCCACAGTTTGGTTTCATCAAGGGGAGGTCATGCCTGTTAAATTTGGTTGACTTCTTTGAGACAGTCACCAAAGCCATGGATGAGGGGAAGATGGTGCACACTGCCTACCTTGACCTAGCCAAAGCCTTCAATACTATTCCCCACTCAAACATAATATATAAACTCTCTCAACTAGGCATCAATCACTGATAGAACCCACCTAGTCAAAATAGGGGAAGCCACCTGAACAGTAGACCCATAATGAGCAGTGTACCCCAGGGATTGGTCCTGGCACCTCCGTTGTTTGGGATATACTTTTCTGAGGTGCAGGCCAAAACCAGTGGGCTATGGCTGACCAAGTTTGCAGATGACTGCAAGCTGGGTGCTGTCATCAATTCTCCTAGTGATGTGGATATCCTCCAAGAGGGTCTCACCCAAACAAATGACAATTGCCAGAAACATGGCCTCAAACTGAATGCCAAAAAAAATGCATCATCCCCTTTGGGGAGACTGATGTCCCCACAAATTATCACATTAATATCAAGGTCCTAAGCATGCAATCAGTCATGAGGGACTTGGGCACACAGGTTGATTGCAAACTGACTTTTGATTAGCATATTGCCTCCATTGTATGGAAAGCTTTCTACAGGGCTCACCTCATTAGGAAGGGTATCTATCTCATCCAAAGACAAGGAGGTCATAACATCCTGGTATTCTTCCCTTATAAAACCCATTATTGAGTACAATGTCCCTATTGGCATGTACCTCACAAAGCACATGCAGCAGCTGGAGAGACCACAAAGGTTCTTCAGCAGGAGAATTCATGGCCTCAAACATCTACCCTACACAAATAGGCTAAAAGCCCTGTCCCTCTACTCAGTCTCATACAGACTTCTCAGAGGTGACCTATGTGTAGCATACAAAGCAATCGCAGTCCCCAACTTGGTGGGACTGCTCCACATCCGAATGTCAAGCTCCACTTGAGTAACCCAAAATGGTCTGTGACATCAATAGGACTTGTTGGCAGGACAAAGTAGTGTCCTAGAGACTCATCCTTCTGTGGAATAGACTCCCTCTCCACATCAAGTAGAGTACTTCATTAAACCTTTTTAAGTGCAACCTGGATAGCTGGATGGGGTACAGAAAATACAGCCCTGGGATTCCACCTGTGTCCCTACTGGACAAGGGCACCAATTGCTGACTTTGAACATGGGCTAAATTCTTGGCTAGGCTTGTAAGGGCCTTAGGGCCAATAGGCTAGCAAGTTCCTATGATCCTATGTACTATATTCATCACCCTGGTTAGAAATCACATACCAAGTCCTAATGGGAAGAGGGGAAAACTCAATGTGCCAGGATGTCACTGTGTATGTCTATCAAATCCTACATATGTAGCATGCAACAATCATATGTATGTCAGTCTTCTTTTAACAGTTCTTTGTAATAGGAGATTTTGCCATCTACGGCATTAGGTGGGAGCGATAGGTGGCATAGTGCACATGAATACAATG
The DNA here is from genome assembly GCF_019279795.1 of Protopterus annectens. NCBI lineage: Eukaryota > Metazoa > Chordata > Ceratodontiformes > Protopteridae > Protopterus > Protopterus annectens. The sequence goes on from NC_056740.1 coordinate 7,159,675, forward strand.
CCTTGGCTGATAAGAAAGGTAGGTATAGAATAAGAAGTAAGAAGTACCCACACAATGTAGATCTCATGATCAATAATTACCTTTTAAAAGCAACAGAAAATGAAGCATATCAGGAAAAAGTACAATTGCCAGAAAACTCACCATAATGGTCACCAGTGAAGTGGGGCACTTGTACCACTGAGTGATACAGGTTAATGAATCGATAAAATAAAAAAAGTAAACATTTGGATAGGCTTACTTCTGTAGGATAATTCTTAGTATATGGAAGTCATCCACAGGCTAATGTCTGCCAACTAGACCAACTTCCTGAGTTCTTCACTTGGGTGGTGTAGGCCAAGCTCCACCCCATATTAGAATGCAAGCTTGCACTTCAGATAAAAAAAGAAAATGAGCCCAGACCATCTTCAGTTCTTTTTTAACCCAGGTATGTACACTGTTTAGCAAGAACAATATTGGTCACTCATTTTCAGCCTTCAGAACTAGAATTCCAGTTGCAAAGAATTGTCAAAAAGCATATAGCGCCCTGCTGAGGAAATATATTTTTGTATGCTTATGTTGGTGCAGCCTTTGAATTTGTTAATGCCTTTCTTTCTGGGAAACCATATCCACTTTCTGGGGTATGCCTCTTGCTAGCCTAAAGATCCTTCTGTAAGTGTGAGCTTCAAATTCCTTATAAAGACTGTCACTCCCAGTTCATTTTTGACCCTGAGGAGTAGTCTTGGAAAGCCATTGCGTTTCTATTCTTAGACTAAATTTATACTTTGTTAGCCCATCCCTTGGTAAAACAGCATCTCTGCTAACATTCTAATCACAGCTGGTTATTTCATATTAAATTGCCAACTAGCCAAGTATAGCATACAAATCTCCACATTTCTTTTGCTCTTACATTAGGCAGCAAAGGCAATTCATAGGATATATTTATAGTACATGACTGTTTTCTTTACATTAGGAGGGTTGTGTTGGGTTGCTGTTATGCAATGTTTTATACTGTGCCTTCTGTTTCTTCCTTTTGTACTGTGTGTGTGTGTGTGTGTGTGTGTGTGTGTGTGTGTGTGTGTGTGTGTGTGCACACAATAAAAAATAATGGCTGATCACTCAAACCACTGAATCACAAACAGCTGAAAAATTAGATTGGCTACATAATACACTGAAATAATGAGTAAACAAGAATGTTTTTGCAAGGAAGAATTCGTCCTGCACCCCCTCTACTTTACATGTACCAGCTGTGAGACTGTAAAACAGCGGGGGAAGGAAGTAACTTTTTCAGCCTCACTGTCCATCGATCTCTTATCAAAGCCCCACAATGCACTTGCCTACCAGTACACTCAAACACAAAAACACAAATAATTTCATAATCTCTCTTTCTGTCTCACACACACACACACACACACACACACACACACACACACACACACACACACGCACTTCTGCCCATAGTGCTTTTTTAGGCAGGGTCAAGCTAATGGATCTTCCAACTTAAAAATCATAACAAACGAAGCACCAGACAACATCAATTTTGCATTGCTCAGTGCTAGGAGTCTTAATAGCAAATTACCTGAACTTAAAGTCCTCCTGCATTTGAAGCACATGCATGTGTGTATTGTCATTGAAACTTGGTTTAAGATTATAGAAGGGACCCCCTCTATACCATAGTTATTTGCCTACCATGCCTTTAGATCCAATGGAAACTGAGTATCTACATTTATTAAAGACCAAATTACCTCAGGACAGTTTCCCATAGACTCATGAATCAAATTCACTAAGATTCAACTCTGCCTAAATAAAAAATTCTATCAGATTATAGCGTGTTACAAGACCCCTTTGTATATCCCCCCAAAATATGTACAGTTCTTAAATAAACTGGATAATCTTCATATACACAAAACCTCTATATTCCTGTGAGACTTTAACTACCAATTGATAAACTGCAAGATCTATACCTCAAATGTAGGTGATGCCCAGAATTTCCTCGATTTCATAAGCAAGACTTCTCTTCATCAAATAGTCAAAGACACCACTTCAGGTAAAAATTTTCTTAACCTGCTCCTTACAAATGTGGCAGCTATACATAGTATCTCACAGGTATACTCTTCCTCGGTGTATGATCAGAAATTGGTGACCTTTTCTCAAATCCCTAGACCAGCAGAGGCAAATATTGCAATATGTAAAGACATCAAATATACAAGCTCCTAAAATTCTATAATGAAATAAGTTTAAATACAACTGTGTTCCCAAAATGGTGACATGGCTAGTACTTATGCAAAAACATTCTATGATCACCTAGAAAACTTTATAAATCTGTCACCAGCTACCAAAATTAAATAAAAAGGGAACGGAACATGCAAACCAGGCTGGTAGTCCACATGTATAAATAAACAATACAAAAAGAGTAATAAACTCAATAGAAAATATAGCAAAACAAAAAAACCCACAAATTAAAGTTAACATCAAAGACTACCCAAGGTACTGGAAAACACCACAAAGAAAACTAAGGCTTCCTATGAACTTAGGATAACATTAGAAGCTAAGAATAATTACACAGCCTTCTTTACTTATATCAACAAGTTACAAAATAACACCAAACATTCTCTGAATTCATTAAAAATGGCAACCTAATCTAAATACAAAGTGCTCATCTTCTAGCTTACTTTCTACTACTCAGCATATTTGTTTATCAATCACCCTCTCCAGGACTTTCATGCAACGTGACAAGAGTTTGATACTCTACTGCCACAGTAGTGAATTTCACCTTTGCTCTTGAACACTGACTCTAGTATGCTTATTCTCCAGTCATTTGGGATTTGCCTTTCTCTCCATACTTCTATGAGTACCCACAGGAGCCGTTTCTCCCCTGCCTCACCCAACATCTTTATCATAATAGCTGACCTCATCTCAGCCTACTGCTTTTCCTGACTTCATTTTCCATAGTGCTATTCTTACTTCTTCTGTGTTGGGCTCCTCCTCTTCTTTTTATTGCAGGCTGTGTCTGGGGCAGTACAGCTTCTGTGATTTTTTCATTCAGAAGCTGCTGGAAGTGCTCTTTCCACCTGCTTTTCATGTCCTATGGACTGTTGACCAGGCTATTGCTGGCATCCCTTACGAAGGGTGTCTAACTATCTTCTTTACCTTTCTATCTTTGCCTTGAAGCCTGATATAGTTTCTTTGCGCCATCTACCAAGTCACTTTCCAGAAGAATCATGCTAATAAGACTTTGTAAGATAAATTTGAGAGCTTTCCCCTTTCCCCCTCCCCCTTTCTCCCCTTCCCCCCCCCCCCTGTTTTTCCCTTTTATTATATACATGAAAATTTTTGGTATTAAATATATGAAATCTGAAAGGAAATCAACAATAATATATTTATTATATAATATATTCAATATTTAATTAGTAAAAATGTACATATATAGATGGATACGAAATATGACTAATAACATATATCCATATAGGTTTAAATAATTGTTCCTTTTGTTTTATTTTGTATACAATGTATATAGCCCTATGATGGCTTATATAGAACCATTTAATATCTGTAAAAAAGTTATGGATAGAGTAAATACCTGAAAATAATCTATCCTTACACAGATTACTATGGTTTCTTCATGTAAAGAAATTTTTTATAAAATCTATAAGAAAACATATGCACTATCAAGGACAGAGCCTATATATATATAAAATTGACATGATTTGTTTCCAATATAGGCTACAAAAGAAATGCTGGTATTGGCTTTTTTAAAAATGTATATTTGTTAATTTTATAACCACTAACTATAATGCATAGATATATATATATATTTTTATATTGCAGAGTTGGTTTGCTAAATTAATTCATATACAGGCTGCTATATATTAAAATGTTGAATTTATATTTGTCACAAACAGTACATATTCTGTTTGATAATATATTATGTTACTTGACTTTGAAGGTTTCAAAAGAAATGCAACAAGAATTGTTTTTAGGTTACATCCTGTCTTAATTAATTGAATAAGTGAAGAATTAACATTATTGGTTAATTAGTTCGTAATTGAATTAGTGTATTGCAGATATAATGAATGAGTTTTTGGTAATGTTCATTGAATCTGAAGAAGCGTGCCTTTGTGGATGCACGCGAAAGCGCTTATTCTGTTGTTTTAATAAAGAAATATTCTCCTACGTGGTGGTGACTTCCAGTTTATACTACACTTTCCAGAAGGGGGTAGAGTGCCCCTGACACCTTGCTCTTTACTATTGCACCTCCTTTCTTAGACTATTTGTTAGCCAGCTAGTATTCCTTCCTTGCCTGGTCCGTCTTTTCTGGCTCCCACTTCTTTCTGCACTCTTTCTTTTTTATGACTTCCTGGACTTCTACATTTCCGCACCAACTTTTCATATATACCTTGCTTCCATACCTGGCTCAGCTGCTTATATGTTCTATAGTTCCTCACACACACACACACACACACACACACACACACACACACACACACACACTGTTTGAGGCACTACCATTCTTCTTCAACTCCACCTATTTCTTCTTCTTCTTGAGATGCTAGAGCCCTGAGTAATTCCCTGAACTGCTGACTCACTTTCACATTTTTCTTCAAAGCAGTAAGTACATGCAGATTTTTTTTTAATCTCCAATAGTTTTCTGCTACAGATCCTACTTAATTTTTTTAACAAGAAACATCTTTATTGAATTATCACTTACGACATAAGCAATTATATGTTTATACAAATGAAAACAAACTATATTGACCATATTTTTAGTTGCATACATTATACATTACATATAATCTACTATAAAATCATTGTCATTTAAACATTACATAGATCATTCACTTCCTGCCTTCCCTTAAACCTCATTCCTCCTCCAATACATTATTCTGCATGTCTTGTCCCCACACTTTCTATTTGTTTCTATGTAATTTGCTTCTATCCTTTTTCTGAAGATCCCACTTGCAGTTCTTTTATCTTTATTACAATATTCACTACTTCAAATACAGTTGGTTAGACTTTGATTTGCATTTTCAAGTAAGTGAATTTTTGGCAGCCACCAGAATTAAGCTTAAGATGGCCTTACTAAGTCTAGGCAATTCAGATCTTCAAAAAAATATTTTCCTTAGTTACACCCTTTTGCTCATCCAGTATTTCTAAGAGTACTAAGTAGGGAATTTTTAAAGTCTGCCAGCCATTACCATTACAACTCCAACATTTGCCATCCACTTGAGGAGAAATTCTTTGGAGTCTGCTTGAAAAATATCTAAGCAAGCACTTCCAAACAAAAATCTAAACTCTTCTAGACTTTGTTGCATATTTGGGCGATAACTACGATTTTTTTAGGCCACTGATCTTTTAGCTATGAATCTCTGAGGTCTCTCATGTTGAGTGATATGTTTCTATAAATATGTGCCAGTAATGGATCTTACAGTATTTCACATCAGTATAATTTGTAAATATTCTGAAGGGAAAACTTAATTTGTCATGCAACATCATCACCATTTCAAACTTCATCTGCTGTCCTGGCAGAAGACAGCTTTACATTCTTTGAAGGAAGGGAAGAATAAACTAAAACGTGAGTTTGTGAGTAAAGATGCAACAGCTGTAGTATTTATTTACATTTTATTGTGAAATTACTCTTAGGGCAAATGTACAACAGCTTTCTCTTCAGAAAAGACAACTCTATCTCTCAGAATCTGGAAATAAAATACAAATTTCTAGGGGCAAAGGCAGCAATACTGAACACAGAGGGCCCAGACATCCAATATGGTCATATCATTTTTTTTCTGTTAAGAAGATAAATACATCTAAATAGTCTAGAAGCAGGGAGAGAAACTGAAAGATAAGGACCAATGTTCTTCTAAAAGGACAAAGCATCCAAAAGAATGAAAAGGCCCATGTTACAGTATGCACAAAGTGAGAACTGACAAAGTCAGTACTACGGTTCAAAGGACAACTTGGCATTTCTCCCTGATGTTCTACACACTGTTAAATCCTTTCCTACAGGGAATTATTATTGCCTTGTGGGCTTGTGAATCTGAGAACTGAGAACAACTTAATATGGAAAGGGGTAAAGCCTCCTTAGTCACACTGGAAGGGAAACATATAAGAAAATCTGATGAACTTCAGAAGAGAGGCCAAGAAGAAAGGATATTCTGCCAGGACTGTAACTATTTTGTCAATTAACTCTATAAGACCACTACAGTGAAAGGTAAGGGAGTGGTGATAAGCACTGAAGAATAATGCAGGAGAATCACTGATCTAAAGACAACCCTTGGGAAAAATAAACACCTCACTGAAGCATATGGCTAGAGCCTGGGCTTACAGAACAGAAACTACAGTTTTGTACCTACCATAAATGTAGATGTTCGAGTGTTCACCCTGCTGCAGTCATCACACTTGGGTTATCCTGCCATCAGGCGGTCCCGCAGTTGGCCCAAATTCCAAAGTTTTTGTCCGGCGTCAGTTGCTGTCGCTTCTTCCCTGACGTCAGTGCGCCAGGGGTATATAAGAGGCATCCAACATCATTTTCTTCAGTTTTTCTTGCCCCAGATGTCAGGTGCCCCCAATAGGTAGGCAAAATATATATATATATATATATATATATATATATATATATATATACATATAGCTATATAAAAATAAAACAAAACCCTTAGGCGTAAGCAAAAATACACCACAGAGGTAGTATAGGATAGAGTGGTTGAGATGAGTTCAGCTAGTTCAGAGCGGATGGAGGGAGGGTAACCTGGACTGCAGCAGGGTGAACACTCGAACATCTACATTTATGGTAGGTACAAAACTGCACTATGTTCATCGTGTTACCCTGCTGCAGTCATCACACTTGGGAAGAATCCCAAAGCTAAGGATGGGAGGTGGAGTCAAACAGGGTTAGAAGAAGCTAGTAGGCCCTGCAAAACTGCAGTGGCAAAACCAGCTCTAGTCTCAGAGTATAGAGGTAAGTGATAGTGTTTGGTGAAGGTGTGCACTGAACTCCAAGTTGCAGCTTCCAGAATATCCTTGGTTGGCACTCCCCTGAAAAAGGCTGCTGATGTAGCTGTAGCCCTGGTGGAGTGGGACCTAATGTTAGCAGGCACCGGTTTCCCATGATTTGTGTAGCAGAAACGTATGCAGTGCCCTATCCATTTAGAAATGGTCTGTTTTGAGATAGCTTTTCCTTGTGATCCTGCAGCATAGGCTACAAAGAGCTGGTCAGCTTTTATGAAAGCCTTAGTTTTATCCAAGTAGTAACGTAATTGCCTGTGAATGTCCAAAGAGTGCAGGAGTCTTTCTCCTTTGTTCTGGGGATTTGAGAAGAAGGTGGGCAAGTGAATGGTTTGGTTTAGGGCCACACTGGATACCACCTTTGGCATAAAGGAAGGATTAGTTCGTAGAGAGACTCTGTCTTGATGAAAAATGAGGAAAGGTTCCACTGCCATTAGTGCCTGTAGCTCTGGGACTCTTCTAGCTGAGGTTATTGCTAGTAGTAGGGCAGTTTTCCATGAAAGAAATTTTAAATCAGCTGAAAAAGCTGGTTCAAAGGGCGACAGTGTAAACTTTTCCAGAACAAAGTTGAGATTCCAAGTAGGTGTTGGAGCTCTCCTTGGCAGTCTTAAGTTCTTAGCCCCTCTGAGCTACTATTTTAGGAGTGGATGTGAGAATAAAGGAGGATCCGTGCTGTAATGAGCTGAAATTGCTGAGGCGTGGATCTTAATAGATGAAAAGGAAAGTCCTTTGTGTAACATCTCAGTTAAATATTGTAGAATCTGAGGGATGTTTGGATCAAAGGGATTTTGGCCTTTAGCCTGGTTCCAGCGGCAAAATCTTTTCCATTTGCCTGAATAGGTTTTCCTGGTGCTGGGCCTCCTGGCTTCCAGAATGACATCCATAACAGCTTTGGATAAAGGTGTTGGCTGGTTGTTTAGGTAATTTGCCATGCAGCCAGGTTTAAAGTCTTGAGCTGGCTGTGTAGAATCTGATTGTCTCACTGGGTGAGCAGGTGAGGAATTTGTGGCAAAATCCATGGTGGGCCGTGGGCCATGTTCCTTAAAACTGGATACCAATGCTGGTGTGGCCAGTCTGGTGCAACGAGTATCATTTGTGGCCTCTCTAATCTGACTTTCAGCAGTACCTTTGCTAGAAGAGGCAGTGGAGGGAAGGCATACACTGTTAATGTTTTCCAACTGAATGAGAGGGCGTCCACTTTCCAAGCTAGTGGATGGAAGGTCCTTGTGCAAAATTTTTGAAGTTGGTGGTTGTGGGGGCATGCAAACAGATCTATGTCTGGGCGTCCCCATTTTTGAGTTATCATTGCAAATACTTGTGGATCTAGTTTCCATTCGTGTGGATCCATGATGCTTCTGCTTAGGTCGTGTGCCAATGTATTTTTCTTTCCTGGCAGGAATTGTGCTTGTAATTGAACCTGGTAAGACAGTGCAGTGTTCCACAAGGTCATTGCTTGCCTGCATAGAGGGTAGGAATGTGTGCCCCCTTGCTTGTTTATGTACCACATTACTGTGGTATTGTCCGTCTTTATTATTAGTTGTCCTGGGTGTAGTAGGTCCTTGAAAGCTGTTAGGGCATTCTGTACTGCTAGCATTTCTTTTTGATTGATATGCAGATGTCTCTGAAATGTAGTCCATTTGCCCTGAATGCACTGCCCTGCCATGTGTGCTCCCCAGGCATAGTCCGATGCATCTGTTGTCATAGTTTGCCTGGCTGTGGGTAAGGTGAAAGGCTGATCCTTGTTGAGGTGACATGCCTGTGCCCACCATAGAAACTCCTGTTGAAGGCAGGGCATGAGTGGTATCATTGTTTCCAAGCTGTGGCTTTTCAGGTGCCATTGTAATTTCCTCATATGCAGTTTTGCAAATGGTATTAGTAGTATGCAAGATGCCATGAATCCCAAGGCCTGCAGAATTTTTCTTGCAGGGAGTTGGGTCATTGTTGCCATTATTTCAAAATATTGAATCAGCTGTCGTTGCTTGTCTGGCATGAGATAAGCCATCTGGGCCGTTGTATTCAAGCTGGCACCCAGGAATATTATGTTTTGTGAGGGCACTAGTTTTGATTTCTTTTTGTTTACTGTGTACCCTAAGCAACTTGGAAGGTGTATGACAAATGCCAGATGCTTTTAAAGAATGTCCTTGCTTTCTGCTTGAATAAGGCAGTCGTCCAGGTATGGGTATATTTGAATTCCTCTTTGTCTGCAGTATGCAATTACTGGTGCCAGGCATTTTGTGAAGACCCTGGGTACAGTAGATAAGCCAAAGGGCAGTGCAGAGAATTGATAATGCGTTGAACCTGCAATGAAGCAGAGATATCTTCTGCAATTTTGTCTGATAGGGACATGCAGGTATGCCTCCTTGAGATCCAAAGTGACTAGACAAGCATTCTTGCCCAGCATGGGAAGAAGCTGCTGTAGTGTTAGCATCTTGAATTTTGGTACTTGCAGATAGGTGTTCAGAATTGAAAGATCCAGAATGGGTCTCCATGCTTTGTCCTTTCTTGGGACTAGGAAGAGTCTTGAGTAAAATCCTTGTCCTTGCTCCTGTGTAGGTACCTGTTGAATGGCTCTCATGTCCATGAGAGCTGTAATTTGTTTTTGTGCCTCTGCCCATTGATTTGGTGGCAGGATTGGCATTCCTTTGATCCTTGGTAAGGTATGAAAGTGGAATCTGTATCCTTGAGAGACAATGTTTAGAACCCAGTTGTCTTTTGTGATGATGTGCCAGTTGTCTGCAAAAAATGTTAGTTTTCCTCCCAAGGGAGTTGCCAGGAGAGATTTGCTTGGTAGTTTGAGGATAGAGTCATTGTGTTTGTCTTCTGCTAGCTTGGGGACTGTCTTCTCCTCCTTTCTGGGTAGCAGTACCCCATTGGCGAGGATTGTAAGGGCCCTGTGACTGACCTCTGCCCCTTGGGCATCTGTATTTGCCACATTGTGATCTGTCAGAAGCTGGAAAGGACCAGTTTTTTGTTGGCCAATTTCTGCTGAAACGAGGGGGTTGTACCTGCAAAAAATCCTTGACCGTTTGCATAGACTTTGCCTTATCCTCCATTTTCTTTAAAACCTCTTCTGCTTTGACACCAAATAATACATCCTGCTGTAAAGATGCATCCAATAATTTTGCCTTAACATGGTCAGGAAGGGTTTGTTCTTTTAACCAAGCATGTCTATGTATGACAGAGCCAGTAACAGCTGCTCTACAGGAAGCTTCCAGTGAACCAAATCCGCATTGTAAAGTATGTTTGCCCACCTGTTCAGCTGCATGCAACAGATCCTGCATTTCCTTGAATTCAGACTGTTCTGAATGCATGCTCATTTTTTGTTTTAACTGAGACATTAGGAACTGCTGATATTTCAACATGTGAAACTGGCGATTTAATGCTCTCATAGCCAGAGTTGATGAGGTAAATATTTTCTTTCCCCATCTAGCTAGGGCTCTGGAATCCCTTTCAGAGGACACAGGATTTTTAGCCATAGAAGCTTTAGCTCCCTTAGGACCCGGGGAAATTGTTTCTGGGTCAGCTACAGGGCTTTTATAAAGGAATTTGTGTGAGTCAGGCACTCTGTAGTATCTGTCTGGTTTGGCTGGAGCAGGAGGTAGAGAGTCTGGATTTAAACTACACTCCAAGTAAACATCATCCACAATATCTAAAACAGGAGGGATAGCAAGAGGTCTGTGCTGGGGTAGTAAAAGGAACTCTCGGAGCCTTTTCTTAGAATCTGAGTAATCCTGGCCTTCCCAGTGGAAATGTTCCCTCATGGTATGTAAAGTTTCCCCAAAGGAGTAGTCTTTAGGGGGAGATGCTGAGGGAATAGAGTCTTCAGCATCAGAGTCTTCATAAGGTGGAAAAGTGTAATCCTGTTCCTCAGAAGAATCTGAGGAGAGTGAAACCTGGTCAGAGGATGCATAATCCTCCTCTTGTCTTGGTCTTTTATCAGGAGGGGGATGGGAACCCCTGATAAGGGTAATCAAATCTTCAGCCATCTTAAGCATCTGCTTCTTAGGCATGGGGCCTTGAACTGTAGACTGATGTACAGTTTTCTTAGGTTTTAAAGGAGTTTTAAGCTTAGCATAAGATTTAATGGTGAGTGTAGTCGGTCTGAAGACACCCTTTGCAAGCGAAGGTGTTTCCACTGCACCTGTGTCTACTTCTGCTACGGTGTCAGAAGATGGCTACGTCGGCCTAGTAGGCTCTGCTTGGGAATCCACAGCTGTCTGGGGTTCCAGTTCAGGGGCTGCGTAGGCGCCTCACTGAAAACCGGAGAACCGGAGAACCGGAGAACCGGCGACAGGCCCAGCTGAGGCCTCGGAGTCTGGCTTGTTCCTAGGCTGCCTGTCCTTATCCTTGCATTTTTTATGTATGGTGGTTGTCGGCTGCTCCAATAGCATGATATAATTAACTTTCCTACCAAAGTAATGCCGTGCGAAGTCAAAACGGCATTTGATAGTTCGTTTATTAAACCTAGCACAAAACCAACAACCTGTGACGTCGTGGTCTAGGCCTAGGCAAGGAATACAATAGGAATGGAAGTCCTTATGAGGTATTTGCTTCCCACAAGAAATGCAATTGTTAACTTTTTCTGACATCGGACTGAGGCAAGAAAATGTTCCCCAATGGGGTACTTAGCTTTACTGAAGACTTCGGACTGAAATTCAATTGAAAATCTCAGGTATAGTCCGACCGGCACTTGCGAACTGCTTCTGCTTCGGGCACCGAGCGGCAAGAAAGACTGAAGAAAATGGCGTCAGATGCCTCTTATATATCCCTGGCACACTGACGTCAGGGAAGAAGCGACAGCAACCGACGCCGGACCGAGACTTTGGAATTCGGGCCGACTGCGGGACCGCCTGACGGCAGGATAACCCAAGTGTGATGACTGCAGCAGGGTAACACGATGAACATCAAGCATTACTACAAAGAAAACTGGAAGGCAAAAAGTACAATTTGCTTAAATTTATTAATGAAGAGAAAAGGGAGACACATGCAGAAGTCTGCAAGCTCTACTGCCTTATCCAATAACCCAGGTCCAAAGAGAATAACCCGGAGAAAAGAAAGTATCTAAGATGTGCTCATCTTAAGTCTCTGGAGATTCTTTGGGGGAAGGTTGGGGAGGGCAAAACTACTGTAACTAAAACATCCATGCTCTTCTGGTAAAGGTACTGGTGCAGACTGCAGTGGAAATCCTTATCAGCATGCTCTTCTGGCAAAGGTACTGGCGCAGACTGCAATGGAAATCCTTATCAGCATGCTCTTCTGGCAAAGGTACTGGCGCAGACTGCAATGGAAATCCTTATCAGCATGCTCTTCTGGTAAAGGTACTGGCGCAGACTGCAATGGAAATCCTTATCAGCATGCTCTTCTGGCAAAGGTACTGGCGCAGACTGCAATGGAAATCCTTATCAGCATGCTCTTCTGGTAAAGGTACTGGCGCAGACTGCAATGGAAATCCTTGTCAGCATGCTCTTCTGGTAAAGGTACTGGCGCAGACTGCAATGGAAATCCTTATCAGCATGCTCTTCTGGCAAAGGTACTGGCGCAGACTGCAATGGAAATCCTTATCAGCATGCCCTGTCAGCAAAGGTACTGGTGCAGACTGCAGTGGAAATCCTTATCAACATGCTCTCCTGACAAAGGCACTGGTGCAGACTGCAGTGGAAATCCTTATCAACATGCTCTCCTGACAAAGGCACTGGTGCAGACTGCAGTGGAAATACTTATCAGGGAAGAGAACTCTGAATATAAGATTTCTCAAGAAAATATGAAGGCACTTAAAATTCAGCTTAACACTAAGGCACATATTAAGCAAAGGCTCTCTCTGACCAGAACAATGTCAGCACATGGAAAATGAGAATAAAAATCTGTGACTTGTACAATTCTTCATGCAATGGCAGACAATTAAAGACAGCCATGTGAGGACCATTTGTTACATAAAAGACAGTGGATGTATAATAGGGGACATGCCTTTCTCACACACACACACACACACACACACATGAGATAACTCAAGTTGGGAACAGAGTTCAGTGGGACCATTAATTTCTCACCATTAGTAGGGATATCAGCTCAGTTCAAAATGGCCTACAAGCTAGCCTAGTACTTAACTGTGAACCATGAACCTATAATATGTCAATGCAAGCTCTTCTCCTCCACATTCCTTTCATTGAGTGTTATGCACTGTATGCCTTAATCCATTTATTTTAAACTAATATATGTGTTGAAGTGGTTCTGGTTCACAAAGAATTGGAGATTCTCAACATACATATCTGTAGATCTGCAATCTGCTACTAAAGATTACTAGAAGCTCAGAAAGACTCTTACAATGAGAAGCACATGAATGTTTGTAAGGGATTCATTTTTTGAAACCACACACCAGGCATCTTAAAAAGATCAAGATGGAGCAGTAACTACGAAGGGCAGTATGATCATAGTATTTAAAAGTATTATACCATGCCAAGAGTCATAAAATCATAATTACACTAATCAAATTGCTGGACACTGGTGCTGACCTCGGAGAGTAATAACACCAAACTCACATATCTTTTGTGAGACACAAATTTAAACTCTGTATAAACCTCTATGTCCAGCAGAAGGTAAAGTTCACAGAGTCACAGGCTCCATACTCCTATGATGTGGTAAAAACATCAAATGTTAATTCAAAATCTGTAATCACTGAATGATACTTCAGTATAATGGTGCAGTGATGATAATATAATAATTGAAAATAGGGCTTGATTGAAGTTTGTTTATGCAAAGAGATCTAATTTTAAGAGACTGAGTATATGAAGGTTTTATTCCTAAATTTAGCTGTTTCTACAGTTTCCAGTTATGATGTAGTGCTGTGGACTAAAATGTATTCTGAAGTAATGAGCTTTAAAGGACAAACATCATATAATTAGTTAAAATGATACAATGCTGCTGTCTCCAAGACCTCACAAGTACCAATGCATAACTGCCAAACTAAAAGGAAAAACTGCCAAATGAAGATAAAAAGCAATGCTCAGAAGAACAAGTAACTTAAAAAGTAATATTGTAATATGGTGTAATAGAATACACAACGTAGGTGTGGGTTTTGCTTGGATTCAGTCATGATGAATTGCGTTTATTCCCTCAGCTTTCCTTAAGGCGTAAACCCCACATCACAGTGAGTAAATTTCAGCATAATTCATGCCTGGATTATGTATTAAAGGCATAATAAAATTAGCTCAGCAGATTTTTAAAATAATATCAAAGCAACGAGTAGCAATAAAAGAAACAGAAAGCTTACAAATATGAAAGCACTGTTTTGTAGAGCAAACCCTCCCCTCCCTTTTGTCTATATTTTTTTGTTAACAAATGTTTTCAAACTAAGGTACTACAAGGCTTGTAAAAGGATATGACTATAAACTACAAAGAATAAATGCAATCTCTTCTTTCGTTTCCTTACTTTGCTTTCATAGTCAGAATTCCCTGCCCATCTTGACTGTTTGAATTACTAAAATGTTATTTGTTATGAATAATGCAATTTTCTGCACTGACAAAATATAATACAGTGGACAAATCCATAGGGAAGCTGAGATCAGAATAAGAAACTAATGGCAGGTCTGGGAGTTATAATTTATGTATGTTTTTTTTTTTTTTTTTTTGCATTTGTCTGACCAGTGGTCCACTGGGCATAATGTGAATGCTTGTTTCATGGGGGACTGTGAAGCAAATAGCTCTCAATCCAAACATTGTACAAAAAATGCATAAATGACTACCAAAAACAGACAGTAGAAATTAACAATATGAGCTACTTAGTATAGTGAAAAAAAAATAAAATATGTATAGATGCTGTCATACGCTTTACAGAGGTAAACAGAAATGAAATGGAACGATTTGTTCAAACACACAAATGGGAATAATAAAGAATAAAGCTATGAATAAACAACAGGAATATCCATGGTCTAGGGAACAAAGCTGGAAATATCCAGATTAAAAAAGTGAGGGGATATTGCTCCTTTCCATGGTCTAGGAGTGCAATGAGTGAAACCAGAACTGAAAATGGCCTATCATATTGAACAAGGATGAAATCTGCAATAGTTTGTATTATTAAATATGAGCAAAAAAGGCAAAGGGCAATGGTGTAGGCTTTGCAACACAGACTCAGTTCCTTTATGCCTCTGAACTAAATGCTGGGGGATGGGCAAATTCTTAATGATTTTGCTTCTCTAGCAACCGGGGAATCCAGCTGTTGACTTCAAACTCTCCTGTACAACAGCACTCTGGGTTCCAAAATCACTGAACTGTGCAGCAGATTAATGAAGCCAGGCTACAGAGAGAATCAAAAGCTTTTTGTATTTCAGAGATGGGGTAGGCTAACTCGTTCAGCACAGCAGCACCGACCTTTGTTATCTCTCTGCCTAGCTCTTATATTTCCATACCACAACTGTTACCACTGTTGCAGGGCTTAGGGAAGGGCATTAAATGGATAAGAGTGACAGTGTTATCAGGATGTAATGCTGCAAAGTTAAAAAAAAAAGTAATTATCAAGTTTTACAGTATATCTTCCTGTTTTACACTACATAGGTCTTTGAGATACATCTGCTACGCTAACAATCCCAGGATCTCCGATGTGCTAGCTACATATACTCCACAGTGTTGTCCTAAGCAGAAAATAACATGAACAGTAGCATCGTGAGAAGAAACCAAGCCTAATGGGTTTATGGGGTGTAAACAAAAATAAATCCTTTTGATAACATTTTGTTCTCTGTGACTGACTGTCCTTCACAGAAAAGACATAGCCCATAGGATCTGTATATATCCAAGCTTCCAGTTCCAACAAAATGGGAAGATGATGGGACTGTCAAATGCCTAGGAAGCGGTAGAGGTAAATGATCAGCTGTAAAGCTCCACCACACAAAAACTAAATAAACTGCATGAATTTTTATGTATACATGCTTGGAATGGGGTTAGAAAACACCAGATAGAGTCCATTACGGATGACCAGTGAAACTGGCATCAGAATAATGAGCACTAAGCTTGGCTCCATGCAAAGGGATGGTGTCCTGACAATGACTCAGATGACTAGGATTCAATTAGCAACAAAAACACTTATGAAATTGGGCAAGGAGTGGGAGGAATGAAGGGGTATGGTCTACTCACCTCTCCTAGAGGGTGGGGAGGGATGCATGTAGGGGGAGGAGTGAAGGGGTATGGTCCACTCACCTCTCTTAGGGGGTTGGGAGGGATGCACATAGCGGGAGGAGTGAAGGGGTATCGTCCACTCACCTCTCTTAGGGGGTTGGTAGGGATGCATGTAAGGGGAGGAGTGAAGGGGTGTGGTCCATTCACCTCTCATAGGGGATGGGGAGAGATGCAGGTAGGAGGAGGAGTGAAAGGTATGGTCCACTCACCTCTCCTATGGGGTAGGGAGAGATTACACACTTTGCAAGGCACACTGGGTGATATGATTTCCTTGATGGATGCCAGGAAAACCACCATTCATGCTTCAATGGGAAGAGAGGGGCTGCTTGATCAGAAAAACTCCTTCCAGATGTGAGAGGACATCCTTCCTTGCAGCCCACTGCATATATCCTCTACAGTGCTATGCCAGCTGCATGCAGGGGAAAGGGCAACATACCAAAATTCTTGAACAGCCCTTGATGGCTCTCTGAATGATGGTCCCTCCCGGTCAACCTTCACCATGGCGATGGGGAGCAAATGGGCTGATGGCCTGGGAGAGTGGCTGATGAGTGACAGATAGTGAGGACAGACAGAGGCAAAAATACTGGGCTCTGGAAGTTTCTCATGTCATTATTTCATGTACCTCATTTAAAACGTTAACTTTATTGAGCTACTTTAGTTAATGCAAAATACGTTAATAAGAAAAAAAAATAAATAAATGCAGCTTGCAGAAATTATTTTTTCTCAACTGATATATATGTGCGTATATTTAATTGTATTCCCTTGTTAACTGTGCAAGTGAACTACCAACATTATGAACCCTTTTCTGCCAGTATCTAGGCAGTGGGATAAAAACATATAATCTCCATCCAGACATTGAGTAGAGGTCAGTACTAAATAACAAACTCTGCAACTGTAAGGAAGAGATTTGATTTGCTGCCAATTTTAGAATTTAGACTGAGTACAATACAAAATAGACTGCAGTTATTATCTCCAGTTAAAGAACAGATTTACAGCAAATGCTGCCAGCTATAATCCAGCTGTGAGGTGACACATTATTGTTATTTATTTGTTGTGGAACACTGCATCATATTTGTACAGCACACTGCCCCTTTACTGAACATATCTTATCCTTTTCTGACTTTCATGTCAACTGATTTTGATTCTGTTTCTATTTGGATACCTGCTAACCATATTGATATTAGTGAAAGAGGCTATCTGCTGTAGAAGTGTTTGTGTAAGCAGGAAAATCCTGCTTAGAAAAAAGTTAAATTTGCAAAATGAAAAAAAAAAATATTGTCAATAGAGTTAAGTATTTTAATCATAACAAGACCATGAACTGTTTATTGAAAATGCAGGCACATTAGGTTTAAAAGTTGACTGGTTTGATTATCAAGATTATGATGCACTGGCCTTCAAGATGCCTGATAGGTATAACCCAGTGCTGCTATTTCTTACTTCCCATACAAATATACATATAAATATGTACATCTATCAATATGTCTGCAAAGACATACACACTCGCACGCGCGCGCACACACACACACACACACACACACACACACACACACACACACACACACACACACTCATACATATTCTTATTTCATCGACTGAGAATTTACCTAACATAAGTCACTAAGACTACATTTCATGGAATTGCAACTCATCGCATGTACCATTGAAAACGGGAAGCTCAGAGTTCACTGCTGCCACTTTAAATTCACTGTAGTTGCATAGTTCCTTGTAGAGTTAGGGTCAGGGATGAGTGAAGGATGGGTGTTGTGTATTTGTGAGCAAGTCTGTGTATTTTAGGGTAAGGGGTAGGTTAGGGATAGATGTAGTGTTGTTTGTGTGTGTTTGTGAATGTTTGTGTGTCTGAGTCTGCCTTGCTTAGTGGTAGTGCTACGTAAAGGTTTTAATGACATTAAGGTGTAGGGTTATGGTTGGGAGAGGCAGTGTTAGGATTAACACCCATTAATAAGGTTGTGCAGGAGGCAAGTGTTACTTGGAGTTTTAGTTTTAATACTGGCAGAGGAAATAGTTTTCCTCTCTTGATATTACTGTTTTTTTCCGCTATTGTGTATGATCAGTCTTATTTTGTCAGTGTTTTACATTCAACATTAGGCAGTTCGGTCATACACAGTAGACCCATGTATGTATGTATATGTACATATATATATATATATATATATATATATATATATATATATACATATACACACACACACACACACACATATATATATATATATATATATATATATATATATATATATATATATATATATGGGTCTACTTTCATTCATCAAAAGTACATTTATCGACTGAGAATTTACCTAACATAAGTCACTAAGACTACATTTCATGGAATTGCAACTCATCGCATGTACCATTGAAAACGGGAAGCTCAGAGTTCACTGTTGCCACTTTAAATTCACTGTAGTTGCATAGTTCCTTGTAGAGTTAGGGTCAGGGATGAGTGAAGGATGTATGTATGTATGTATATGTGTGCATATATATATATATATATATATATATATATATATATATATATATATAGACATATACACACACATATATATACATATATATATATATATATATATATATATATATATATATATAGATATATATATATGGGTCTACTTTCGTTCATCAAAAGTACACCTGTTTGAATGCTAAATAAGCAAACTCACATCAGTGAAAGTGCAGTTTAACGAAAATGCACTTTTGCGAAATCCAGTTTGGCAAATTCTTTTTGCCATTCCTGGATGCTTTGGAAGTAGAGGTTGAGTTTTTTTTTTGGTTGATTTTTACAGCTGTAATGGGATTGTAAAGTTTAGGGCAGTTGGGGCTTTTAGATATAGGTCGTGGTACAGTGAGGATAAGGAAATCTACCCTTTTCTCCACCTAGTGCGATCTCGCAGTTAGTAAATATAATTAGTAGGGGGTGCAGAGGGGCTTGCCCCTGCAAAATTTTATTTTAGTTTTTTTATATTTCAGTTATTTGTTTTTTTGCGAAAGTGAGTTTTTGTTAAACTGTACTTTCGCTGACATGAGTTTGCTTATTTAGCATTTGAACGGGTATACTTTCAATGAAAGAAACTCGACCCATATATATATATATATATATATATATATATATATATATATATATATATATATATATATATATATATATATATATATATATATATATATATATATATATATATATATACACACACACACATATATATATATATATATATATATATATATATATATATATATATATATATATATATATATATCTATATAAATAAATACTGCCAACACATAGAAACAGTACACATACCAGACTGAAGTGCATGGAACAACCATATCAGTACTGCATAAACAATACCAGCACTCCTTGTATTTCAGATGGAAAAGTGATGCTGTAAGAATAATCCTGTAAGGCCGAATACAACAATAACCAACAGCCGACAACTAGGACTGCAAACTGGTCTTGCACCCTGGCATCTTCAGTGCATACACACACACACACACACACACACACACACACACACACACACACACACACACACACACACATATTCAGACACATACACACACACACACACACACACACACACACACACACATATATATATATATGTGTGTATATATATATATATATATATATATATATATATATATATGGTTCCCATTCAGAAGCCTGAAACATCATAAGCCTGAAAATCAAAATCCTGAAACCAAAAGCCTGAAAATTCAGAATCCTGAAAACTCAAAATCCTGAAAGCCCAAAATCCTGAAACTCAAAATCCTGAAAACACAAAATAGACATACTGATGTCATTGTGGCTTTGCTATTGTTCGCCCTGTGGTGTTAGGTCATGCGTTGGGGTCAGGTAAGTGTGCGGTTGGTTTTATGTTAGGGTTAGGGGCGGTTTAAGTGAGTTAGGGTTAGGGCGCGGGTCAGGTGAGTGTGCGATAGTGACAGACCTTAGGGTTAGGGTTAGGGTCAGGGTCAGTTGGTAGATATTAGTGTCTTTATAGTGACATATTAGCATTATTTGTGTTTTCAGGATTTTGAGTTTCAGGATTTTGGGCTTTCAGGATTTTGAGTTTTCAGGATTCTGAATTTTCAGGCTTTTGGTTTCAGGATTTTGATTTTCAGGCTTATGATGTTTCAGGCTTCTGAATGGGAACCATATATATATATATATATATATAAACTTCTCTTGTTGTTAATGCAAAAATTCTTTGTCCAAATGCTCTATCTCTCTAGCCCTCTTAACCCCAGTATCAATACTTCATTGATAAAACGACAATATAACAGAAATGCTTGCTCTTAAATCAAGTTTTCGCTTACCAAAAAATAACACACATTTTATATAACTAACACATTGCATAATCACAGTAAGGTGCTAGGGGGTTTAAGCAACAGTGTCCTTTCCTGTGGTGGTGATACCTTTGGTTGTGCCTTGTACTGTGAACACCTTATGGTAGGTAGTTGTCCTACAGAGCTATATCTTAAAATGTTTGATTATTAACTTTGTTAATGCTGTTACATGAGTCTAGATATACACTTAACAAATATATAAAACGCCTGTAGTTGTTTCATGGTGGTCTACTTACTGTGAAAATAAAATCAGTCACTGTTACTACTTTAACTTGTAACACAATAAAAGCCTCAACTTAAAATTCAGTACTTGAGAATTTTATTCCATGTTGGGCATATGATGTGCAGCTACAAATTATAGTATTGTGATCATAGTTACTTAATTTTAATTCATTTATTTACTCGACTATGCCAACTGGTGTTTCTCAGGTCCTTTTCACCCATGATAGAAGCTAAAAGACAATTAAAGCAGTTAGTTAGCCATTTTTTGGAAGTGAGATAAAAGCAGAGTTCTCTAAAATAAAAAAAACTCTTACTATAGGGAGGACATGCAATGTAGACGTCTGTACTGAACCCTGTATCCATAAGACAGATATCTTAATCACTAACTACTAACAGTATATTGTGCCTGTATGAAGAAGTTCAGATACAAAAAGACAATGTGAATCCATGGAAAGTCAAGATGGCAGTGCATTTATCACAAGAAATGGGTTTGTAATGGATATAGCAATGTTAAAAGAAAGATAAAAGGAACAAGAGAAAAGTGTGGTATATAAAATAGAGTTGTTTATTACAAGAAGTCCAAGGATGGAGGAGATAAAAGAGCTTGCCAGCTGCACACACACACACACACACACACACACACACACACACACACACACACACACACATGCGCACGCACACACACACACACACACACACACACACACACACACACACACACACACACAGACACACACACACGCGCACATGCACATGCACATGCACACACACACACACACACACACACACACACACACACACACGCACGCACGCGCACACACAAACACACAAACGCACACACACACACACAATATGTCATGGTGAAATATTGTCTAATACCATGGTGAAGGGAAAGAAATGAAAACCAGAAAGGGGAAAATATCAGTTATGATGTTTTTATTGGCAAATATACCATTAAGTACTGACATATATTTCATATTAGTTTTGTCACTATGCCATGCTTAATTAAAGTTTTCTGTGCCTAATCTACATAACAACAATCTTGTTTTGGTTACTGTAAATCCTGTCTGTTGCGAGCATCCACCATCAATGCAAATGTCCCCTTACTTGTTACTATAGTTACTGTGTGATCTTCGTACAGTGATTCTTTTTTGTTAAGTATTAGAGATGCATTTTGCCTCAGGTTCAGGATGTGTCAGAACAGGATCCGCTGAGATCAGCCCACATATTGGGCTAGAAGATGAATAAATAACTAAACAAATATATATGCGTGTACTGGGGGTTGCTGGCTTTACATGCTGTGACTTTTCTCACTGACCAATTTCTTTCTTTAATGCAGGTAGGAAGGCAGAATTATTTTTCTCTTGTGCTCTGCTTCTATGAGCACTAAAGCAACACAGGATATAAGGTTGTAATAAATAGGTATGTGCATGGCCTGGCATGAAGGACAATTGCACTCATTCTCCAGGTGAAGTTACACCAGTAGTCATGAAATAATAGTGAAAAGTTTGTAAGAATGCTAAAACCTATAACCTATCCTAGGGGAATTTTAAGTCATATGCATCCACAAAAGGGAATGGTGGTTTATCAAGGTTGGCACCCATTATCTTAATTGAGATACAAAATAGGTCTTACCTGTGCCAAAGCTGATAAAGTGGGACTTCCTGTCTACTGGAACAGCATGATATGCATATAGATATATAATTATCTACAGAATTTTCTAGAGAAGACTAGGCTTATGCACACAGAACCATGAATACTACCTTTTCATCACTGACTCTCTCAAGGAATATATTAGATAACATTGTGTTTATTCAACAGACTGACATTATTTTACAAATGTTTAAAGAAAGGGGATGTTTAGCTGACTAAGTACTAAAAAAGAATGAATATATAACAAAGGAGCTCTATATTTAAGCAAAAGCACAGAAGCTAATAACACTGTTCAGTCTATCAAACAGAACAATGTGCATCGTGGGTGTACAGATGAAGCAGCCAGAAGGTTCCCATTACAGCTGCTTGTACAGTAAAAGACAGGTCAGTATGCCAGACTTTTCATAAGAAATGGTCATTATTAACTGTGGATGATGGCTTCAAATGTGTCATAACAGAGACAAAATCTTAGACAAAATAATTTCATTGTGGATAATGCATTGATCTAGAGGAATACACATGGCTGCATGGCATTTGATATGTGAAAATACATTAATTTATGAAATTAATTAAACTATATATTTAGACATACACTACTGAGAGAAGTGTATAGTAATAATAATTGTGCTGTATGCAATACGTGTAAGATGCTGCTTTTGTAGTAATTCCTATCCTTATGAAACAGCTGATTAACTGAAAACATGTACACAAGAACAAATCTGCATTTTAGAATAAGGATCATAAAATGTCTCCTATGCAAGTGCATTTTTAAGGCAACAGAAACTGCAACAACCTGTAGCAGGAGATTATGGCAATTATTTATTATAGACAGAGTCTGGGTGACAAATCAAGTTACCGGCAGGTAATGCTTCTGTATTTTGTAAAAGTTTCCTTTATTTCAGTAAATACATTTCCAAAGTTTAAATGAAGGACATCAAAAAACAGATTTGAATTAGCAGTGTGAAATAACTATAACATATCTTTCTGGTTTTAATTCTTTTTGTGGCTGTGAATGCTCTCACTAGATAGAAATCTGCAGTTGTAAAATAGGTGGTACTACATTTTGAGTAGCAGGACCAGGCCTCAAATGCACATAGTGAAGCCTATGCCATCTAGCCAACCAGATGCTATATGCCCTCTGACAACCTCAAACTCAAGACAGTTTCAAGAATAATTTCCACACTCATCTCCTTAACTATAAAGTCTGCCCCTGCTCTTCCTCTTTATTTTTGCCCCCACTATTCCTTCTCTCAATTTGCAGAGTTTCTCCTCTCATCAGTAACTCAAGGCTTTTGCTCTTTTCATAACTATTGATATGGACTTCGAACCTCTTCTTTTTAGTAATCTTGATCTTACAACTGAACACTGCAATCCTCTTCTCACCCACATTTACACTCAGTCCTGTACATCTTTAGACATTTCAGTAACTCTGGATCTCTGTCAGTATTAACTATTCATTTCTTCCTCTTTTTGTACTCTTGTTCCCACCCTTCTACAATTGGTGTACCCCAACTACTTCCTTTTCACTGCAACCCCAACTTCTTCCATCTTCATTGCAACACACGTTTTTTACATTCCTTCTTTACAGCAACTCACTGTCACATGTAACCTATATTACATAATTTCTAGTATAATCTTTTTTGTAATTTCAACTACAATATCTATCCAGTTGCTTAGCCATTTTTCCTATTGGCTTTTGCTTGCCAACCTTTTTATAGTGGTTTTCTCATTACAGCTGATTTATCTTTACACTCCACCCCAATAAATATGTAAGCTGATATTATTTTTCTAACAAATCCTTGTGTGACCACTCATGACAATATATTTATAGTGGTTATGCTTCTCTCACTTAGTACTTCCTTTATGAATGTTGCGGCAACTGCTGATACAAATTTGTTTTCAAATGAGCCCTTCAGATTACGGCATTGCTACCCTTTTCACAATGGATACAATGGATGCATTTTATCTGTGGTGTTTGTACTGCTGTAAATGTTGACATTAATTACACACACACACACACACACACACACACACACACACACACACACACACTCACACACCACACACAAGATATATATTTTACCTTCAAGTTTATATTAAATCTGTAATCACTATGTTTCAAATATTTTTGCTACTCACTAAGTGTCTGCTATAATCTCTTTGTAAGTTTTTCTCTCACTAAATATGTTTTTTAAAGATCCATAGGCTTCCACTGAAAATGAACCTTCCATGACCCAATCGAACCTTCCGGGTAACAAAATGCAAATAAATACTAAATAAATTGTAATTTTATTTCATATATGCATATTATAGCACTTTGCCACAATATCAGTTTGCAGTACATACAACAAAATAGCAAATATGATGACAATATATATATATATATATATATATATATATATATATATATATATATATATAAAAAAGCAACAGAGACCTCCAAAGCAAACATCCCAGCAACCTCCACACCCCCTCACCAGCCATGAAACACATAATTCACATAATCAGTGTGCCACGCAATCACACCTCTTAAGGCAAAATAACATACCCAACACATAGGCGACTCTATAGTCAGGCACACTAATGTCCCACTAACTAGGTTGGACAAGGAGAAAGTTACAGTTAGCTGCCTGTCAGGAGCCAGGATCCGCCACATAACACAAGCACTCAGGTCACACCAGAACAGGTACAAATATGACTCTGTCATTGTCCATGTTGGTGTGAATGACCTGAGACGTACCTCCCTGGACTACATGAAAAGAGACATGGAAGAGCTCTCTGATTATGTAGCCCAAGCTGGTATGACCCTGACCCTGAGTAGCATCCTGCCCTCACCAAAAATGATGCTACAGTATAAAGAAAAATGATCAATTTCAACAATTGGCTAAGTTTCTGGTGTCATTCAAAGGGGATCCAGTATCTGTCCGCCTGGGATGACATGCTCGACAAGCCATAGTGCTTCGCAAGAGATGGCTTGCACCTGTCACCCTTAGCCTTTCGAATACTGGCCAAGGCTCTTGCCGCCTCCATAGTGCCCTTTTTAGGCAAGGCTCAAAAGACAAACCCACCACCATAAATAGCACAAGTAACCAAAAACCGAGGGTAATGCTACTCAACGCCAGAAGTCTAAACCTCAAAATGCATGCACTTGAGGCACTCCTCAGTATGGAGAACATTGACATCTGTGCAGTAACAGAAACCTGGTTTAAGGCTCCTGAAAGCACCCCAGCACTAGTAGGCTATAACTCATACCATACCTTTCGGACCAGACCCAAAACACAAAAGGCAGGAGTGTATCCATATTCATCAAGGATATCCACACCTCCAGGTTAGTGGCGCAGCACAATGCATCAGCATCCATGTGCAACTAACAACAGGCAAAACTGCAATCCAAATTGTAGCTTGCTACAGATCACCCACCATGACCCAGGACCCCCATTCTGCATTTCTGGAGACACTGGGAAATATGAAGATTCTACCAAACACCCTAATACTGGGTGATTTCAATTACCCAAACATAAACTGGGAGAACAACTCAAGTACTAACTCCCTTGTCCAATGCTTCCTAGAATTTATAAACTCGAATGCCATAGATCAACTAGTCAACACCCCCACCAGAGGGAACAACATATTGGACCTGGTCATCACCAACATGGGTGACCGATGTTCCACACCGGAGGTCAAGCCCTCACTGGTTAGATCAGACCATAGACTAATCACTCTGGGTATCTACATTCTGCCCCCACCCCAATCAAGGAAACCACCATGAAAAACTTTTCAAAAGCAAACTTCACGTTACTTAAGACCGAAGTGGAAAGGTTCACAGCCTCCATGCTAAAGGACAATGCTGTCCAAGCTGCTGAAACCTTTACAAAGGTACTCGATGAGCATCTTCAGGAATGCATAGATTGTGCTATCCCAAGTAAAACCAAGAATCACTCCTCCAAGAAAAGGAAACCAGTGTGATGGACCCCTGTCATAAACAAGCTATACAACAGAAAGAGGAAACTAGTGCAGAAAAGAGTAAAATCCCAAGAAGGAAAGACATCCCTGATCAGTATCAGCAAGAAACTATGATCCCTCATTAAATCATCCAAGGCTAGTTTCGAGAGAAAAATTACCAATGACTCCAAAGATAACCACAAAGCATTCTTTAGCTATGTCAATAACCTAAGTGGAAACTCTCAGATCTGTTCTGAGTTAGTGCAGAATGGCACAAAATACACTGAACCGACTGATATTGCCAACATTCTGGCAGGCAGGTTTAGTGCAAACCTCACCCCCTAAAGGGCCGATAACCATACCAGAAGAATGTAGGGCTCCATCAATCACTGACACGCAGGTTAAAACAGCCCTATCCAAAGCCAAAAACACAGCTTCAATGGGACCGGACGGTGTCCCAGGCTGTGTCTTACAAGAGCTCTAAAATGAACTAACCCTCACCTAAACACACTGTTCATACTCAGCCTCTCTACAGGCTATGTACCCACAGAATGGTGCACAGCAACAGTTATCCCACTCCACAAAGGTGGAGCCACAATGGACCCCTGGAACTATTGCCCTATGAGCCTGACTAGCCTGGTCTGCAAGGCTTTGGAGCGCATCATCATGGAACTCATTAACAGAGACATTGGGAACCTCCAAACCTTGGACCCTACCCAGTTTGGCTTTGTTAAGGGCAGATCATGCCTCCTAAACCTGGTGGACTTCTTTGAGACAGTTACCAAGGCATTAGATGAGGAAAAGGAGGTCCACACAGCCTACCTAGACCTCACAAAGGCTTTCAACACCATTCCCCATTCTAGTATTATAGACAAGTTCACCAGCTTGAACATAAACCCCTACGTCATGAGATGGGTTGCCAACTGGCTCATGGATAGAGCAATCATGGTGAGAGTTGCAGGCTCTATGTCCGACTCTAAACCAGTTACAAGTGGCGTACCCCAGGGCTCTGTCCTAGGACCCCTCCTGTTCGGTATATACTTCTCAGAGGTACAGGCAAGCATAGGAGGACTATGGCTGACCAAGTTCGCAGATGACTGCAAACTAGGGGCATAATTGATTCCCCGGCTGATACAGACACCCTCCAGAAGGGTCTCACTGAGACAGATACCTGGTGTCAAAATCATGGCCTCAAACTAAATGCCATAAAGTGCATAGTCATCCCCTTTGGAAAAAACAAAGTACCCACCAACTACCACATAGGTGGTTGTCCCCTAAATACAGAAAATGTAATAAGGGATTTGGGGACCCAAGTAGACAGTAATCTCTTCTTTGATAATCATATTGCCAAGGTGGTTAGAAAATCCTTCTATGTGGCCCACCTAATCACAAAAGGGTTCACATCTAGAACAAAAGAGGTTATTGTGCCTCTCTACTCATCACTCATTAGACCCATCATAGAATACAACACCCCATTTGGGATGTACCTTACAAGACACCTACAACAGCTGGAAAGACCACAAAAGTGCCTCACCAAGAGGATTACTGGCCTCAAATAGATGCCCTATGCAGCTCGACTCAAGAAACTCCAGCTGTACTCGGTTGCATACCGCTTACTCAGAAGTGATCTCTGCCTGACATACAAGACCATGTCCAACCCAGAATTGATGAACATGCTCCACCTAAAAAAAGCAAATCCCAGAGAGCCACATGCTCTAGAGATATAAACCTCACCACAACGATAAATAGGACATGCTGGAGGGAAAGATTCCTGTCCCAGAGACTCCCCATGCTTTGCAACAGGATTCCAATATATATCAGGCAGAGCCCCTCACTAACACTCTTCAAGAGAAACCTTGACGGGTGGATGGGAAACAAAAAATTTACCCCGGGGATCACTGCAGTGGCTCTGCTGGACAGTGGCGCAGGGAACTAATGGCCCTGCTGGACAGGGGCACAGGGAACTAATCTAAGGGGGTAGCGAAAGCCAGCACATTCTGGCTAGGCTTCTAAATGCCCTTAGGCAGATAGCCTAGTACTTACCTATGAACCTATGAACCTATAAAATCTTTTTCAGAGTGGCGAAATATGAAAAATGAAAGTGAAAAATGGATATAAGATATAGATAAAAGAATAACATCAGCTCTGCCTTCCCTGGGTCTCTGCAGCAATAAATGAAGATATAGGTGACTTCCAAACCCTTGATCCAACTCAGTTCAGCTTTGTAAGGGGTTGATCATGCCTGTTAAATCTAGTAGATGTCTTTGAACATGTGACCAGGGCCATAGATGAAGGCAAATTTATGCACACAGCATACGTGGACTTGGCGAAGGCCTTTGACACTATTTCCCATTCAAGCATTATTGACAAACTCACCCACCTAAATGTCAACCCCTTTGTTGTTAGGTGGGTCACAAATTGGCTCACTAACTGCACACATGCTATCAAAGTGGATAACTTCAACTCAGCCAGCTGACCTGACATCAGTGGGGTTCCACAAGAGTCAGTACTGGTCCCAATTTTGTTTGGTATTTACTTCTCAGAAGTTCAGGCCAAAACAAAGGAGCTGTGGCTGACCAAGTTTGCTGATGACTGCAAACTTGACGTGATCATTGACTTCCCATATGATGTCAGTGTATTCCAAGAGGGGCTTACACAGACCAACGACTGATGCCAAAGCCATGGACTCAAACTAAATGGAAAAAGGTGCATCATCATCCTCTTCAGTAAAAGCAATGTCCCTACTAACTATCAAATAAACAACAATACCTTAAGTAAGAATGCTGTAATGAATAATTTGGGCACACAAGTAGACTGTGACCTAAACTTTAACCACCATGTGTCCGCTGTTGTAAGAAAGACATTCTGTATAGCACATTTGATTAGCAAAGGCATAGCCTCAAAAGCAAAAGAGGTTATAACCCTCCTATACTCATGCCTTATCAGGCCCATAATTGAGTATACCACCCCATTTGGTATGTACCATACCAGGCACCTGCAGCAACTGTAGAGACCCCAGAGATTTTTAACTAAGAAGATCCAAGCTCTTCAGCACATGCCTTATACGGACAAACTGAAGTCTTTGTCACTGTACTGAGCGGCATATAGGCTGTTTATAGGAGACTTGTGCCTGGCTTACAGAGCAATCTCTGACCCCAACCCAATGAAGGGTCTATATTACATCGTCGAACTCACAGGAATTCAAATGATGCAATATCGAACTGTTAAATTCGCAACCCAAAAAGTACAACAACACAGAACAATGATTTTTCGCTGTTCCAGTACAAGAAAAAAAACCACGTACCCCCCCAATTTGGAGGGCTGTGCCCCCCACACCCCTCTACCTAAATGTACCAACTCAGATATTGCACCACAGTGGAGGAAATGGCAAAGTCGCGAAAACGGGCCACTGATTTTTTTTCCCTAGGAAAAAAAATCCGTGTTCCATGGCTTCGCTATTTTCATGTTTCGAACATTTGGGTTCGATATTACAACATTCGGACTCCTGTGAGTTAATATAGATCCCCCGATGAAGCTGCTGCACATCCGTAAGTTAAATGAAACTAGAGTTACCTGCTCCAGTGACCTAAATCTGGCCTGCGATTTAAATAGGACATGCTGGAGAGACAAATTCATCTCAGATTTTGCCAATTCTCTGTAACAGGCTACCAATTCATGTTGCACAGAGCGTCTCTGTTTAAAAGGAACCTGGATGAATGGATGGGAAACCGTAAATACCTGACTGGAATAGCTCCCACATCCCTCTTGGACATAGGCAGTCATTACTAATAATAATCTTAGGCATTGACTTGACTTTTTCTCTTGAAATATAATGGGTGTAATAGACTAGGCTTAAAACGACCCTCAGGTCAATAGCCTAGTAAACTCTGATGAACCTATGTATGAACTTATGTTTAAAAACTCTGAATTTTCTGTAAGAGTGATTAGCTTGAAAAATAAATGGGGTAGTAGTGTGTTCTATGTTTTTATAAATGGGACAAGAAAACATGTAAATAATAGACAGGGGGACAGTAATACGTTGATGGAAGCATAGGAGATGTTAAGAGAGAATGAGAAAAGCAGTTTGAATAAAACATTGATTAGAACCTTGTTCAGAGTATGGAAGGTCAAAAGGAAAATACAGTGGAGGAAATGATATTAGTTGCATTAATAAAAGACTGTTCAGTGGACGAGAAGAGCTGACAGGAGTTACTCTAAGGAAGATACTGTGAGAAGGAAGTGAATCAAATGTATGAGAAGATCAGAGAGAGAATCTGAAATGGGAAAACCATAAGTAGACAGAAAATAATAATGGAAATGTTATGTTAAGCTTGTAGACTTAGACATTAGTGGACCCCACCAGCTCTGGTGGTGTAGACAGATAAAGCCTTGCTTAAGACCCAGTCAGCTTAAGTTTCATTAGCAGTTCTGGTCCCTGACAACAGGTTGTAGCAATCAATTTCTATTCTGTGCTCTTATTGCTACCACCCCCAGACATTTATCACTTAAAAATGGACACATCTCTCAAAATGCTACTTCCCAAGCACTTAAAAAATGCAAGCAACATTTTCAGCTGTTCCCCTTAAAACTATCATATATATTGTTTTAAGATTAGCAGAACTGCAGCTATTGTTGGAGACATTCATTTAGACAATTATAGACATAATATGACCTGAACAAAAAGCCATATTTATGTGATGCTGTAAAAAATGCACTCAGAAGAGTACAAAGATTATGCCTGGCTACACTCTTGCCTGACAGAGATGACAAGGGAGAATGATAGTGAGTGACTGTTGTTTTGTCTATTAAGTAAGAAGGGGAGGAGGCAGGTGTGGACTGCCACTTGGGTGAAAGCTAGTGGAGGCACTAGGTACTGCACCCACCCTGTGAGCATGAGCTGCTCATGTGCATTAGCAGGTAGCTGAGATGGAGGCATGCTCTCTGCAACACACAGCAGAAGCAGAGCTCAAACAGCTGATTTGAAGGAGGGATTACTCCACTGGATGAGAGGAAGGCCACCCTACAATGTAAATTTTGCTAAAGGAAGAATAAATGGTCTGATGAGGATCCCTATTTAGCAATAAATGGGTTTTAAGATTCTGACTTATCCCAGGGTTGCCTTGCTCTCCCCCGCAAAGGGATACATTGGCTAAATGAGTAAAAGGTAGCTGAGCAACCTAACTGGTCTGATGGGGAATGAAAACTGAAAGATAGAAAGCATGTCTGTAAGATAAATGTATCTTACAGAGAAAATAACTTTCCACTGACTGATCAGAGATGACTGGCATATCAATGAATTCTAGTAGTAGAAAACTAATTTACTTTCATTGGCAGTTCATGCAGTATAGGGTTATAAAGAGGGATCAGATAAGTGAGAAAAAAGTGAAAAATTATAAAAAGAAGAATAAAAGCAGATTCTAGGAGTTCAGTAGAAAGAGAAGAAAATAAAAATAAATGTATTTTGTCTGATAACTTAATAATGAAGTTAAAGATGCAATTACATATAAACAATTTAATAATGGAACAAATTGTGATGGGCTGGTAAAAGTGACATAAGTAGGAAAAGTGAGAAAGGTAACAGAGAAAAAAATGAAAAATAATACTGGGATTACAGTAGATGTCTTAAATTAAGTACTATGGGCTAAAGGAATTCAGATGTCAAAAAAAAAGAAAGAAAAGATGGGAATAATGAGAAAAAAGAAAGGAGAAAAACAGAGGCCTCCATATAGGATCAAAACATAAAGGATATGGAGAGGACTCAAAAACTCTCAGATAAGACTGATGCAAGCAGATAGCCCTCAAACCACAAAGAAATAATGAAAGAAAAAAGGAAAACCAAAAATGATTAACAGTAAGACATACTCTGAAATATTTAAAGCTTCAGTTGTGAAAAATAATGTGGAAGTGCAGAGTCACAGAGCCTATGTCTTTGAAAATTTAATACATTTTGTATCGGTGGTACAGTAACAGGGATAGATATAAGGGATGTTAAAAAAGTGAAGACAATATGATTCTGGGATGGGAAATGTGCTGGTTTAGTTATTTGGAACAAGAGAAAGATGTTTGGTATGATAGGGATGATTACTTTTAAAAAGAAGAATTAAAGATAGTGTGAGTCAGGAAGGTAAAAGGAGTTATATTGGATATTTCAAGTTAGCCAGCAAAATAGATAATAAAAAATGTAGTCTTTGTT
The DNA here is from genome assembly GCF_019279795.1 of Protopterus annectens. Taxonomy (NCBI): domain Eukaryota; kingdom Metazoa; phylum Chordata; order Ceratodontiformes; family Protopteridae; genus Protopterus; species Protopterus annectens. Next base: position 7,192,196 of record NC_056740.1, read on the forward strand.
TTTGGAAGACTGTATACAGACTTATGATTTATCATTTAGTACAATTAAGACTAAAGTGATTCTATATAAAGTAAATAATCAGAAACAACACATAGGACCAAAGAAGAAGTGGCATAAGAAGTGGCATAACAGGTTCCATGCATGACCTATTTGGGAATAATTTCTGAATGTAACAGCGGGTGAACATAAATTAAACATATGAATGCAAAGACAAGAACTGTGGGCTTGGCAGAATGATGATTTATCATTAGGAGTAATAGTAAACCTTTTGTTGATTTTATAAAAGCCAAGATGTGTCCCCATTCCTCTGTGGGGCTGAGTTGTAGTATAAAATGGTGGATTTACAAAAGTTAAATTTGTTTATAAAGTTTGAGATGACTGCTGTGTTTCTGAAGATCCTCCTGAAGTCCTGAATTATAAACCATTCAATGATCTTCTTCCCTTTGAACCTTTTGACTTCATGCATTCAAAAATACAAACATATTCAGAGTACTAAACAAGCACCAGATTTAGTTGATGGATTTGTAAATCAAAGCTGGATTATGAAATCACTTCAGATTCTGTCAGTGAACTATGTTAGATGCCATCCCTAAACTGTTGGATTATAGAAAACAATGAAAACAAAGGATCATTTTGTTTTACAAAGATTTTTTAAAGTTTGTAACATACACTTCCATAACATTAAACTAGCTCTCAGTGTTATTTCTTTCAAAAAACAGATTTATAACAGGAATCACTCTCAACTGTCCAGAATTTTAAAGAATGTTCAAATTTTTGCCTCATATTTTGGTCTGTTCATAACAATTTTGTTTTGTTTTTTTTTTTCTGGCAAATCACTGAGGAGAAAAGTTACTAATTAATGACAGTCATTTGAATTTCAGTCTTCATATCCTTCAGAAAATGCATGGTAGTGCAAAACATGATATTCTAGCAATTTTCTAAGTTAATAAAAGCAATATTTAAAATCTGACCCTGATTTTGGGCCTTGACAAACTTCCCAATTATTTTGGATTTGGATAATCTGATCACCAAGATCACAATAATTGAGTCCTACTCAGCAAAAGACGACCCTCATTGAAAAAAAGCATAACACAGTACATCATAAAAGTTAAGCCTAAAACAAATCGTATAGCATTTTTGCTGGGAGGGAACCCCTACAGACTCTCTTATTTATACCTACTAACTTGGGGACTGCATAAATGCAGAAACAGGGAAATGGAACTATAGAAAGCTGACTATTTTCCATAATCCAGGCTTACACAATCTTCAATAAAACCATTAGACTCACTGCAGCTGCCAAAACAGAGTAAATCACACACATCTTTTGACAAATGAGGCATTTGATAAATGTGACTTGATAAGAGGACTCTTGATGATTGGCTTTGCAACGGTGTATCCTAAAACCCTTAAAACATGACTCTGTGATTGGCATAAACAAAATTCAAGCATTTCAGACTTCATGCAATAAAAAAACTTTGAAGAATTAAAATTATTTGCAATAATAGGTCTTGACCAGACTAGGTCTGTGCCAGGAAAAACTACTAATGATAACCTGGGGAAGATTACTGTTATTTTATATGAAGGAGATATTCTGGTGCCAGTTAGCTCTGACATGGAAAAAGTATCTGATTGTGTCTCGTCGCTAGTTATTCAAGGACATTTTTAAGATGGTATTTCCTTACTATGGCAAAGCAAATATATGTCATTCCTGTGAGTCTTCACTGACTCTTCCATCATGCAGCTTCACTCTGAAGAGTTTACATCATAATTAGTATCATCACATTGTATTCTATTGTGTAAGCCGGTGATGTGTTTTCTGGGTTTCCCCTTTTCTATACTGTGATGTGACTGTGGAGGTGGTGTATGTATAATTTGGAGTCTTTTAGCATTCCTCCCATATTGAAGCTGCAGGGTTTGCTCTCTTGCAAAATTTTTTTTTATATTATTAGCATGAAGGTTGCCCCCTTCCAAAAATGTTTTTTCTACTTTTTATAGCTTTTTTGACTCAACTCTTTCTAACCTAATTTTTTTGGTAAACCATGAGCTGAAAAAAGTCCCTTTGATGGCTTTTAGGTAAACTTAAACATATGAGAGGACTATGGATCAGGTAAAGGTAAGCTTGATTGCTTCCATTAATTTTGATATCAAGATGGAGACAAAAAAGGCTGCGTACTTTCTCTACATACTTACAACTGGTAGTGTACTTTAAGGAATTTGCCATCAATGGATACAATGTCTTAAGTTATCAGTGCAAAATATTACTTTATGCAGATGATCAATTGCTTTATCTAACAAACTCAAAGGAGGACTTAGACAAGATGTTGTTAAGCTTTGGGTCTTTTCAGGATACAAAATTAAGAGAGAAAACCCTAAAGCAGTCTGAATTAAATACAAATCCAAGGTAAATATAGATACTACTACTTTTATGGAAAATAAATGACTTAACATATTTAGGGAAAAATCTGGGAGACTCTTTAAGGGTGACTTGTGTGAATGTTTTCATGCAGACAATCAATACTTTTTTAATCCTTAGTGATGTATACAACTAGATATCTGTAAAACGATCAGGCACTAAAGTGGTTTGAGGCTCCCTGCATTATTTATGCAGTGCAGTGAATTCCGTCATTTCCTCCCTTTGGATGGTGCCACAGAATTCATAGAATGGCATCTAACTTTCTCTGAGATAAAGAGAAATCTATGGTAACCTGAAAATTTTTGACACATACCACTAATTTGCAAAGATCAGGAGGTTCTTAGGGGAAATTGGATTTACTAAGGTTATTTTATAGCCTCTCCTTGTATGTTTATAAAAATGTATACCAGGTAGAGATATAGGGCACTACAGGAATATGCAAAACACTGCAAAATTGGATCCCAAGACAGGATGATCTAGGGTTTCCCTGGACCAGAACTTGATCTTTATATTATAGATTAGACACTTAAGGAGTCTGAGTCATATGCATGGCTGGGCTGGAGTGGAAAGGATATTAAAAAACTGTCCAGCTTTGTTATGTTGGAAACAGGTGTTGTATGAAAAGGGTTGGCCATCTGTAAATTTTAACTTAATAACAAGAAATATATACAGAAATCTGTACAGTATTTTGGAAAATGAAACTGGTTAATCATAAATAATAAGTCAGTTCCCAGAACACTGCCTGGCTACTTGAGGCTACATGGATAAAACACAGACAATCTGGGGAGGGGAGCTTCAAACCTCACGTACTCCTGAAAGGTGGTAGAAATCAGTACTGGCTGCAAAATAAGCAATTAGATCTTAATATTTAATTTTTTGGGTGGGGTTGGCAATTTAAGTACTTTTACATCCCATTAAGGTTTTAAGGTTAAGCAGGATCTTTCAGGACATGTCTCCTCTTTGCCAGAAGTATGGCTCATCTACTGTGGCAGTCTGAATATATAGTTATGGGGTGAGTAAGACTGAAGACATTTAAAATGAGTGAACAAAACATAGGTGAGATTGCTTGTCTATGCAAGGTAAAACTGAATCTGTTTTTATTTATTTCATTAGGAGTCAGTGAGGAGCTTTCCTATTTGGAAACAACCCTCTTGCTCCTTTTATTCCTTGCACTAAAAAGTGCAATAACATGAAATTACAAAATATGGGATTGCAAACAGTATATGAGGTTAACAGCTTAACACAGCAGACATATGAGATGGAGAAGAGGGTAGCAAATAAGAAGCTGAAAGCTAGTGCTTGGAACATATAGACTCTTGGGTATATGTTAATTATTAACTAAACATTGTTCTTAGGACACAGTTTGGTCTGCCATGGTTTTAAGATGCTCATACCAGGAAGTACAATTGATAACTGACAACTATATTAAGAGATTCCAGCCAGGCTAGAACTTCCAATGAGTGACCTCCCAAACCTCCTGTAACAGAGGCACATGGGATATATGCAAATGACCCTTATGAACATCAGGTGTTTCAGCTATATGGCGATTCTGATTGCCCATGACTTTTACATTTGAAGTTGTTTCAATGGACAATTTTGGGCCAATAAAGCTAAACCGCACTAGCTATGGATATGCATATTTTGGCCTTGTTATGTCCTCATCAGCATAGCATAAACAGAGTGTTTGACTAAGCATAAGAAACACAGGGTAGTTATACCCAGCTGATGTCCATTATCAGCTGGACCTTCTAACTCTTTATTTTAATTTGTTATTTGGGATATTTTGCAGTAACCCTAATGATAATAGACATCAGCTGGGTATAACAACCCTGTGTTTCTTATGCTTAGTCAAACACTCTGCTTATGCTATGCTGATGAGGTCATAACAAGGCCGAAATATGTATATCCATAGCTAGTGGGGTTTGGCTTTATTGGCCTGAAACTGTCCATTAAAACGACTTCAAATGTAAAAGTCATGGGCAATCAGAATCGCCATATAGCTGAAACACCTGATGTTCATAAGGGTCATTTGCATATATCCCATGTGCCTCTGTTACAGGAGGTTTGGGAGGTCACTCATTGGAAGTTCTAGCTTTGCTGGAGTTTTCATTTAGTTTTTTTTTCTAACTATATTAAGAGATGGAAATTGGAGTTGTTATTAATGCTGCAAGCGATGGTTCAGTGCTGCATTGCTAACTGTTTACTGATTGTTTATTGGTCATTTAGTCCTATGGTATGTCATAGTAAATTAACAACTTGGAGAATACATAAAAAGTAACAAACTTGTGATATCCTTCCTATATCCCTGTCTAACTGAATCTTGTTTCTTCTGAACACTAAGTATGTACTATGTTAATATACTGAATGACCTTAACTGGGCCAGCATGTGAAAATTACCCCTGAAAAGTGCAAATTAACCTGGTTCACAAACAAAATTGTTACATTTCTGAATAAATTAATTCGGGTATATTTCATGGTAAATCATAATAACCCTTTGATATTTATTTGTTATCTGAGTACACTTTTTAAATCCTTCAGCAATAACATTTGATAAACTAAGCTTGATGATTTAATCTGTCCCATAAAGAATTAGTCTACAGAAAAACAAAATACTGCATTACTCTTGTTTGAATTTATTCCTAGAATAGGTTCACAGGTAACAATTTACCAAGACTTGAAGCTTTAGTGAATGAAATAGGAAAACAAGAAATGTCATGTTTCCTCCTTAATGTGACAATAGAACCATCAACTCAATTAGAAAAGTTGTCTTATCCTAAAAAAAAATACCGCTACAGTTCTAGATTTTGAATAATGAGTACTTTACCTCCCCCCATACCCCTTCAGTGAAAACTCTGTCAGAAGAAATGCATACTATAATGCATCTGGCAAATAGTTTATTTAAGGTTGGGATTCTGAACTATAAAGCCATACAACTACAACAGTAAACTTGTAGAACAAGTAGAAAATATGTATGTCCCATTCTTTTACAGTTACATAAGGCTGGGAAATAATTACTTGTTGAATTCCTAAATTCAATGATTTCAGAAAAAATTAGAAATTAATTAATCTAGTAATTTAGGCCTATTTAGTTACATAGTCTCTTGATCCTATATCTATCACATAAATCTGTTCCTTTAATATGGAAATTTCAGCTTTGAACAGTGAATACAAAATCAATGCACTGATCTGAGATGAATTACTAGGGCCAAGGAACAAGGAATGTCAGCGTCCTAAATAACAAATAAGGTTAAGCCAGGAAAAAATTATATTGCTTTAGTAGTACTGACTTAGCAAATAAACACCAAAGTCAGTTAGTCAGCATATGACTCTACTAACACCATGTTTTCATACCCCAAAATGTTGACTACGATTTGCGACATGTTTCTTTGATCCTTATTTCACCTTGCATATATGAAGGACCTGCAGATTTTACCAATGTTTCCTCAAAAGGTTATAGATTCACTTTGACCTGGATGTTTTGGGGTCCTCCTATCATTTCTTGTTAGCTCACAGCTATCTTGCAGGAAATGCAAATATATCTGTCCTCCACAACGATGATCATTGTAAAACACTGCTTGGCATTTTGGGAGTGGGAGTGGGTGGTCTCTACAATGGAAGGATTGGATGAGGATGAAAGAGATGATGATAACGCATGGCTTTTATTTGGGAGGAAAAGCCAAATATAAAATTAGCAAAGTGACTTCAAAAGAATTGATGGCATTCTGCAGAGATGGGCAGTGAATCATAACACCCTGATTAATAAATAGGATAAACGCAGAAAGAGTACTACTGAGTAACAGAACACAGCATTCAGAGTAGATTCTATAGTTCAGAGAGCTATAAAAGAAAAGGTAGGGAAATTTTCCCATTGCCCTGATCAATTTTCCCTAAGCAGGTGAATACCGTCTCATGCCTTCCCTGAAAATAGGTTACACAAGCCTGTTAGCAATAACATTAAAACAAACTTAAATTAATAAACACTAGTGATATAAACTCAGAGTTTTAATATCTTGAAGTGCTGCTTATGACTATGCACACATTACTAGATACTTGTTTTACTGTAATCAAAGAAGAGATTTGCCATTTTTAACTATCACTGGTTATGATTTCAAGCAGCTTTTAAGAGTATATATATATATACACACATACACGTGTGTGTTTGTGTGTGTGTGTGTGTGTGTGTGTGTGTGTGTGTGTGTGTGTGTGTGTGTGTGTGTGTGTGTGTATATATATATATATATATACACGTGTGTGTGTGTGTGTGTGTGTGTGTGTGGATATATATATATATATATATATATATATATATATATATATATATATATATATATATATGGGTCCCTATCTAATCGTCGACAATTCATTTCGTCGACAGTTCATTTCGTCGACAGAAAGATGTGCCCCCTTCCCCCTAACTATATATATCAACTCAAGGGTTGCACAACATTGGGGAAGGGGGCACATCTTTCTGTCGACGAAATGAACTGTCAACGAAATGAATGTCAGTGAAATGAATTGTCGACGATTAGATAGGGACCCATATATATATGTGTGTGTGTGTGTGTGTGTGTGTGTGTGTGTGTGTGTGTGTGTGTGTGTGTGTGTGTGTGTAAATTTATAGCTATAGATACCATTGATTTGATTGACAAGAGTGTTTGTCTGACATCTTTTAGGGGTCTATATCATTTAATCAAAATACATATTCATTGAATACGTAGTCATTGAACACTAAACAGTGACAATCATTTCAGCTACCCTCGGACTTTTTCCCAAGGTTAGGAAGCACTTGGCCATCACCACAACTTTGCCCATTTTCCCAATGTGGTGCTATCTCGGACTTGGTATATATAGATAGGGGGTTATGTGGGGGGGTGCAGCCCACAACATTGGGGAGGTGGGGGGTTGATTTAGTGTGGTATGTGTTCCAGGGTGCTAGTAGGCAAGAGGTTCCTAACCCTGGAAAATAGTCTGAGGTTCGCTAAAATTATTTGTGCTGCTTAATGTTCAATGAATACATATTCAATAAATACGTATTTTGATTAAGTGATATAGACCCCTTCTTAGCAAGGAGTGTGAAGGGCAGCCCTCCACATGGCGGTGGGGGGGGGGCAAAGAGACTTGCCTCCCTGCAAAATCACTTGTTTTTTCATTAACATTCTCTGAGGTTAATACTTGTAGCATGCAAAGTAGCTTGTCAATATTGTGTTGTCAACATTAATGTTTAATGTAGAATAGACACATACAAAGTTTAATGACTAATGTGTTATGGCACATGGGTATTACACAAAGTTCATGGACCTGGTGACGGTATATCCAATTAAGAGTCACCATGCACAAAACAATATCTTCCAGCTGTTGTTGGCATAGTGACATAAAAAAGCCACACAAATGGCAAAGAAAGGAAAAAAAGATATATGACCACATGAGCAGATCTTCAAAAGAGGCTTACTTCACAGAGAAAATTACAGGATTTTCTTGTCAGATTTTCCCAGCTTAGCACACTTCAGAATGTTTGCTCATTTCTACACATGGAGATGTGTGTAGTTCCTGCTGATATATGATATGACACTATACACCAGGCTAAGAAGTTGATCTTGGCCCCTGAGTCCATCTTCTTTAGCTGCTGTATAATGTCAGTTCGACCTTTCACTCCATGAGTAAGCACAACCTAGAAGTCAGGAAAAAATAAACAACATGCAATAATATAAGAAAATGCACGTCTGACTGACTTACAGGGCTATTAATATGTATCTGAAGAATAGAAAGTCTCTCCAGACACCACTGTAGAATGTTTCCTCTTAGAACAACTAAGTAAATATCTTTTTATAGCTGAACTATGAAGCCATCAACAGGGGATAACTGTTGGCAAGAATGTGAACTGCTGTTTCAAAAACTCTTGAGATGCTATAACCAGGGGAAGACCTAAAGGCAAGCATGGAAAAGATTGATTCCTGTACCACTAAGGTACCAAAGGAGGCCTGACAATTTGAAATGATGCAAGGAAGATGAATGATGTCTGTCAGTTGGCACAGAGGATTAAGGCTATGAGCTGCTTAATGTTCTGTTTCCTGTAGTCTAGGGGTTGATTCCCTCAGCTTCTATTTGTCTACTATGTGGCTCTGAGCAAGTCACTTAACCAGACAATACTCTGTGGTAATTAGGAAAGTGAGCTAGGCCCTTCAGTCATCTCCTGGATTGAATACCTGGTAACTATTCATGAACCTATAAGCAGCAGTACTTGGTGAATCTGTGAATCAAGGCTCAAAATCTCATGAGTGTAAATGCCTGCAACAGAGATATTTTTGGAACAAACAATAGAAATAACCATATGTTAGGGAAGAGCACCATTTGTGAATTGGTGGTCATTTGCTCCGTAAGAAAACATAATTCAGTTAGCAATCCAGTCAGATAGTGCTTGTTTAACCACTGCAAAACTAACCCTCCCTGATGCGAGGGAGACGAACATCAGCTGCTCTATATTTTTCAATTCATACATCCTTTTCAGGTAGACTCTGAGATGGCAGTGTTTGATGTAGGTTTGAAGGGGACACCCTCTACCTTTACCATATCCCCAAAAAGAAAACAGGAAAATGAATGGATTTGTTTAAGGACATTTCTAACACCACCTTTGGGAAACAGAATTGTTTTCTCCTAAGGACACACAATTCTTACAGAAGAATAAATAACATTTTCTAGAGATAAACATCTACAACTTACAATTCACATGAGCAGTGGAAATGAACACAAAGCACAATGTTTTCCAGGATATTAGGTTCAGAGCCAGCAAACCAGACAGTTCATATAGCAGGTGAACAAGATTTTCAATCATGAAGTTCACATCATAGGGAAGAAAGGTCTTCACAGGTGGGTGAAGATGCAGAACATTCAAACAACTGCTTGACTTGTCACTGATTGAACATTTCTGCCCTCCACAAGTATGTTATGTACAAAGGTGACAGAAATGTCCATCTTGCTTACAGAATACTTACTACTCAAGTCATAAAGGTGCAAGAGGTTGGTCAGGATCACCTCCAAAGTCATAAATTGAGATGGCATAGGATCAATAACCTCTTCCACTTGTTAGCATAAGTCTGCGAAATAGGAGGGATGTGGCTAGGATGCTGACAGTGTAGCAGCAGATTTCTACTGCTCTGCTATTTTTATATATTTCTGACAGAAAATTTAAAGTCTAAACTATCTTTTCAACTGCTTTGATAAAGATTCTGATACATCTAAATCTTATCTTTAAGATAGTATCAAGTATTTTTTTTGAAATCCTTAATTTTCCTGACAAATGCATATTACTTTGTCTCTATTTATAACTTTGAAATGAACCATATAAAATCCAGCTCTTAGGATTATTCCTTGAAAAAAGCACTGCAGTCTGTCCTTACTAATATCCAGGAATTGTTGTTGAAAATGGACAGATTGGCTACAAAACTGGATAACTTCAAAGAAACATGCGCTAAACAAATGTGCCAAATACATGAAGCTTTACAACAACAGAAAGCCCAGATCTCGAGAATGGAGGACTCATTAAATAATATGGAAGGGAGACTGATGGAAGATGAACACGATATTGAATTCTTATTAAAACAGAACACAGCCCTTCTTAATAAAATAGATGACTTTAAAAATAGGTCATGTAGAAATAATATCAGAATATTTGGTCTCCCAGAGAAAATTGAAGGAATCAGTATGACAAATTTCTTATCATCCTCGCTTCCCAACATCCTAGATTTGCCTGAGGCAATACCTTTTGGCATTGAGAGAGCACACCAGTCCTTAGTTTCAGCATCTTTTTTAAGGAATAAATCAGCTCTGAGATCTACAATTGTCAGATTATTTTCTTCACACGCCAAATAATTAATTCTTAAATCTGCTAGGGCTAAGTCTGATGTCAAATTTGAAGACAGGATCATTAATTTTGACAATGATTATTCTACTTCAGTTATAACCAAAAGGAAATATTTCCTTCTTCTAGTCAGAGGACTGAAGAAAAATCAAACTGAAGTCCACTTATTGTTTCCTGCTAGACTGAAGATATTTCTACCAGATGAAACAAAGATTTTTGGAGAATTAGAAGTAGCTGTTTCCTTTTTAAAAGTTAACAACACCCTTGAAAGAACTGAGAACATGGATTGGAGTGGCACTTCCCTAAAGAGACAGGCAGAGAGACCCGGGTGGAAGAGAAATGAAAGAAAGAAGAAACTAAAAGACAAATGGCTTTATTTGCATCTAATGCCAATGTATTTATCTTCATTTTTTTTCGGCTTCTTCTACATTTAATACCCTGTTCATATAGAATTTTCTGTTATTATTCCAAGAAGATAAAGGGAAACTTGGATCTTCTTATAATAAGGTAAATAATTTTTGTCTGTTTTCACAATTTTCTATACTGAATAGTTTCAATTGGATATTGCCTCATCTCTAGTTTTTATGACAGCTTTTTATATTGACTAGGTGAACAAGTTTATAAATGATTAACAGATTAATACCATGTCATTATTTGAACTCTATTGTCATGGTTTTTTGTTTAGAATTGGTGTTTAACTTCAGAATTAAAAATATAAGTTTTCTCTGATTACTAATATACTCCTTTTATTTAATAATGCTTTGTTACATATCATGGGCTCAGTTTTTTATTTTACATGGATTTATCTTTCTATTTTGCCTGTACACTTATAGCCTATTGGCTTTTTCCCCATCCTTCCATTTTTATATTTCAAATGTATGTCATATACTCTTATAAGACTCCAGTGATGTTACGGATTGGTTTGTAGGCTTGTCTTTGTTTTTTATATTTATCTTGTTGCTTAACCTTATTGAAGTCGCTTGGACTTTTGGAGCTCAATGGTTCTTGTTTTACTTTGGTCAGTTGTGCAATCTCTTCACTGGATTGTTTCAGCTTGTTTGATTCATGCTAAATGTTTCTGTGTGTATTCTGGAAGCATGAGAGGATGCATTATGTGACAGGTGAGACTCTGTAGTTAGAGTAAGTCACTTATATGGAGGTTTTTCTTGTGGCAGCTGTTCTGATTGTTTGATTTCCAAGACATGTCAATTAATGAAGCATGTGCTGCTGGCAGTTTTGGGCTGTCCTGCGTTGTCACATTTGGTGGTGCTAATTTTGCTTTGAGAATGGGAGGGGCTTTTATTTGGTGTTTTTTGTGTTGGGGCTTCTGCACTGATAGACCTGTCAGAGTGGGAAATTTGTGCTTGTCTGTGAGCTCCTCTGACAGAATTACAGATGAAGCTCAGTAGATTTGCCTTGTTCTGTCTTTTGAGTTTCTCACAGTGTTGGCAAAATGCTTTTTTTTCTCTTCATCTATATGTATATCCTTGCTGATATAGCATGTTTCTGTACATCAATCAACAGAAATGGGCAAGTACCTTTATTCAATATGTGCTCTGACCTTCTCCTAATGCAGTGTTTAGCACTGTGATATATAACTCTTAAAGGATCTTTTTTCTCAGTTAACTTTACAAAGTTTGGAGACTGATACTAAATAGTATCTTATTTGATTCATTTCTTAATATTTCTTAAGCCATAATAACCTCTCATTTGTATAATAAAAATAAGAAGTGATAGAAATTTATAAACCTATTACTGTTATCTGATTATATTTGTACTAGGCATTGTATCTATGACATTACTGAATTTATTTCTCTGTTTTTTATTTGGTACTAGGGGTATTTGTCCTTGAATTTTAAAATTAGTGTTACAGTATATGTAGCCATTTAGAATTTTGTTGTGCACTGTTTGTTAAATTTAACTGAATCTTTCAACTGTCTCAGTTTTTTGCTTCTATAGTAACTTGTGTGACGGTTGGTTTTTATTTCATTTTTCTTCTTCCTCTATGTTATATCACATTAGCCTATTTTTTTTTTAATAATAGCAGAAAGACTGTACTGTCAAATTATTTTCCTATTTGATGCGAGGGAATGTTTGTTCAGTTAAGCTGTATAAACAGGGAGTTTTAGACTCTATTAGGGGTTTGAATTTTTTTTAACTTTATGTGTATTATTAATAAATCCTATATCCTTGTTTTGGGTGTCTCCTATTAATATTTGTATCTATAAATTGAAAATTCAGAATTTTAAGATATATACAGTTTTATTCAAACAGCTGTTGTTTTGCAAGGTGATTCTATATTATAACTCTTATGTGGTAGTTATGACATATTTTTGTATAGCCATGTGACATATTGCTAAGGTTTTACCTTAAATTCATCTCTGAAAACATTAATGGTTTGAATAATGGCTGTGGAAGACAGAATTTAAAAGATTCTTAAAATTATTTAATTCTCTGATTGTATTCCTCCAAGAGACCCATTTATTACAGAATGATATAGATAGGCTTAACACTAAATTGTATACTGTTCTAGTTAGTTCTCATTATAACCAGAAAAAGAGAGGTAGCTATTTATGGGGAAATACTTTACCTACACCTAAGATTATTAGTTCTTGTAAGGATGATAAAGGGTTATTTTGCTCAATAACACTGGAAATTAATAGGAAATTATATACATTTATTAATTTATACTGGAGTCCTAAAATAGGGGTTATGACTGTTAAACAGCACTTAGATTTGATAATCCAGACTTCTAAAGGTATTATCGTACTGACAGGAGATTTGTAAGGTATCCTAAAAGAGGAAGACTCTAATGCTACTAAAAGAGAAAAATAGCTGCTTCAGCCAAATAATTATTAAAAGTTTTAGATTTAATGCATACTAAAGACACACATGATTTCTCAGATCCAAGTTCTTTTTTGTTTACCCATTACTCACATAGACATGGTACCCAGGCCAGAATAGACAGAGTTGATATTTCTAATGATTTAATAAACAGGTTAGATAAAGTACAGGTGGTGTCTTGTCCACTTTCTGACCATAATGCTATAACTTTTGAACCATTCTTAAAAAATAATAATATCCTAAAGACATGCGGTAGGTGGACTGGACACTCTAAACTGACCCTAGGCGTGAGTGCATGCATGTGTGTGCCTTCTGTGGAAGGTTGGGCACCAGGCTGGCAACTTGACACTGTAAAACTCCACTGCCAATCATGAGCAGACAGGTGATCAACTGTGGCGACCCCTAACTGGGAAAAGCCGGAAGAAGAAGAAGAGCCCTATAAAAAGTATCCTTGCCTATATCACTAACTTAAAAGATTTTAAGGAATTATTTATAAAAGAAGTACAAATTTTGATAGAAATTAATTACACCAGTGATATTTCTGAGATCTATCTTTGGGATGCTTTAAAGGCATACTTATATGGTAAAGTCATATCTTGGTACTCTCTTAAGAAAATGCAATGGGATCAGGAACTAATTGACTTCCAAGGGAAAATAGATAAGCTAAAACTTGATAGCCAGAAATCAAATATAAATTTGTTAAAAGAGATAAGAAGTTGAATTATAAATATTTGAAAATTATAAAACTATGATTACATTACAAGGAATTAAACTAATCAATTTTTCTGTCAAACATAAGTCTATTCATAACTTGGCAAACAGAACAATGATAATAAATAAATCTAATCATATCAAAGAAGTTTTCTCTTCTAAGAAAAAAAGAAAAAGTTCACTGATTTGGAAGATATTCTGACTGAATTTAATACCTATTTTAGCACTCTAAACAATTACAATCCTAATATGGATTCACAAGAGGAAATTAAGACATTTTTAAGAAAGAGTATAAAGAATAAACTGACTAATGATGAGATGAAAGTTATCAATACATCTATTTCACTTACTGAACTAAAGGCTCAAATTAATTAATTAAAACCCAACAAGGCTCCTGGTAAAGATGGTATCATTCCCGAACTCTACAAGCTATTGCAAAAAGACACATTAGCCATACTTCTTAAAGTTTTTAAGTTAATCAAAGAATTAAAAATGTTTTCCCTTCTTGGTAGTATACTCTTATATCTCCAATTCTAAACCAGACAAGGAACCAGTTAAATGTTATTCTTATAGACAATTTTTATTAAATACTGATTATAAATTGTTTATGGCTATATATACTAATAGGTTAAAGCAATTTCTCCCATCCATAATTAATGATCATCAAACTGGTTTTCATTTTAAATAGCAACTCTTATGATAGCATTGAAAGAACATTAACTTTACTTGATTATGCAAACAGAACAAATGAAAAGTTAACATTGGTAAGTTTAGATATTGACAGACCATTTTATTCAGTATATTGGAATTATCTTTTCTTGGTTTTAAAAGAAATTAACTTTTTTAGTAATTTCATTCATCTTATTAAATTCCTTTATAATTCATATGCATACATAAAATAGGTTAATTTACCTCTAAATCAATTAGATTACAAAGGAACCAAACAAGGATGCCCTCTGTCTCCTTTACTTTTTACTTTAGTTACTGAATCCTTTGCTAATTTAATTTGATCTTTCCCATATGTTAAGGGTTTTCAGTTAGGTAATAATTTGGCATCTAAAATCCAATTATTTGCAGATAATATTCTATTGACCCTGAATGATTGTAATAACTCAATTTCTACCCTTATGAAATCCATGGAAACTTTCCAGAAAAAAATCTGGCTTCAGCTTTAATGAAAACAAAACAAAAATGTTACATATAAACTTCAATAATAATGATATAGAAAGCAGGTTTTTATAAATATATTGTTCCTAACAGGAAGATAAATTATTTAGGAGTAATTATTGTAGATAATATTAATAAAATGATTGCAATCAATTTTGACTATAGCTTAAACTTCATCTTATAAATAAATGGAATATCATCATGGAAATCATCTTGCCAAAAATTCTATATTATATTCAATCACTGCCTCTTCCCCCACCTAAAACTTGTATAAAGGAGTTTGTGGCATCCAAATAAACCTAAATTAGCTTTAAACCATCACACAAGACATTGGTCACTGGTTTACCAGATTTAGAGTTGTATTCCCTTTCCTCCATTATTAAAACAATTGATCTTTGGGCTAATAAGTACTATATTGCTAAATGGAAAGAATTTCCAGATATTATTTGTCTCAATTAATCTCAAGTTAATTGCCCCACATTCACAAATTGTTGCTTAATTTTAAATAATCCCATTTTGGTTATTAAAAAACCTTTTTTAAATAATGTTAATCAAACTATTAATTCTTTTTATACTACCATTATAGTTAATACTCTGAGAAATTTTATTTACAGAAATCCAATGTACAAAGCATGGCTTTTTCTCATTTTTCCAGTAGCTTTCACTCAAAATAATATCTCCACTTCAAATCTATGTAGTATGAACACTTTAAAAAAGAATACTCTATTATATTGTTTTCAGGTAATGGATAAAGAAACATTAATTACTCCTCAATATATATTTAATAAGTTTAATTAAGATAAAGACATGTGGTTGCATACACAAAATTGCAGATAATCCATGGAAAGTAGATTTAAATGTATTCAACCAAAAATAAGAAGTTCTGTTCCTAATCTAATTTATTTATTTATTTTTTGATACATCAGAGAATATCTACGAAAGGACTTCTATCTAAACTATATAAAGTGATTATAACAGAATTGGAATATATAAAAAAACTATTGGAACTATTTTAACTATATAAATAAATAATCATCTTCCACATGAAGATAAAAAGCTCATTTTATCATCTTCAAAGCAAACTACTATATGTCTTCTATGAAGGATATTCTCTTGGAAATTTCTCCACAGGTCCTTTTTTACTCCTCACAGAATTGATGTCTAAAACTAAAACAGTTTGTTGGAGATGTAAATTAAATCTTAAAGCTGATTGGCAACACATGTTTTTTGACTGTGTCATACTTAAATTTTATTGGGATGAAATCAATATTTTCCTACAGTCCTTTTTCTCGAATAACCTTTCATTAATTAAATCATTGGTTTTGTTTAATGCCCCTGTATCAAAATGTGTTATGAAACTGAAATATCCTAGCTTGTGGAGCATCTTATTAACTGCAAGAAAAGTCATAACAAGAAAGTGGAAACATTTGCCCTCTTTTAATGAAATTTCTAACATTATCAATGAAGTCTATCATTTGAGGCTTATGTCTATCAAATCAAAAACTCATAGGTTCATAGTTTCATAGGTTGGTACTAGGCTATCAGCCCTAGGGCCTATACAAGCCTAGCCATAACAATTCCCTGGCTATTTCTTCCCGCAATATTTACTTCCCTGGACCCCTGTCTAGCAGGGTGACTGACGTGATCCCCGGGGTGAATTTTCTATCTCCCATCCAATCATCAAGGTTCCTTTTGAAGAGGGCCAAAGAGGCGCATTGCTTGACGTGTATGGGCAGTCTATTCCAGAGTCTGGAGTGTCTCTGGGTCAGGAACCTATCCCTCCAGCATGTTTTGTTAATTGTGATGACAAGGTTTAGATCCCTAGAGCATGTGTCTCTGAGGGATTGGGATTTCTTTAAGTGTAGCATGTCCAACAGCTTTGGGTTTGACATGGCATTGTATGTTAAGCAGAGGTCACCTCTGAGTAGACAATATGCGACAGAGTATAGGTGGAGTATTTTTTAGATGGTCAGCATAGGGCATCTGCTTTAAGCCTGTGATTCTTTTAGTGAGGTATTTCTGTGGCTTTTCCAGTTGTTGCAGATGTCTTGAGGGGTACATACCAAATGGGGCATTGTATTCTATAATGGGTCTAATGAGGGATGAGTACAGTGGGACAATGACCTCCTTTTTTCTGGATGAAAAGACCTTAGTGATGAGGTGTGCCACATAGAAGGATTTCCTGACTGTTGTGGCGATGTGGTTATCGAAGGTGAGACCACTGTCCACCTGTGTCCTTAAGTCTCTTATCACACTTTTGGTGTTTAGTGTACTGCCACCTATGTGGTAATTCATGGGTACATGTTTTTTCCCAAATGGGATAACTATACATTTCTTGGCATTGAGCTTGAGCCCATGGCTCTGGCACCAAGCATCTGTTTCTGTAAGGCCCTTTTGTAGAATATCCACATCATTTGGGGATTCAATAATGGCTCCCAGTTTGCAGTCATCTGCAAACTTTGTTAGCCAGAGTCCCTTAGTGTTGGCCTGTACTTCAGAGAAGTAGATGCCAAACAAGAGCGGTCCCAGGACTGAACCCTGAGGTACTCCACTTGTCACTTGTCTGGAGCTGGATTTGGAGTCGGCTACTTTTACAGTGTGGGTTCTGTCAATAAGCCAGTTGGCAACCCATCGAGTGATGTAGGGATTAATGCCCAGCTTACTAAGTTTATCTATGATTCCAGAGTGGGGGATGGTGTTGAAGGCCTTGGCGAAGTCCAGATAGGCTGTGTCGACCACCTTACCCTTGTCCACAGCTCTGGAGACTGATTCAAAGATGTCAATCAGGTTCAGGAGAAAAGTTCAGCCCATCACAAACCCAAACTACGTGGGGTCCAGTGTTTGGACATAGAATCTCCTCCACGTACTATTCTTGGGTGAAACTAAAGGAACTGTTAACCAAATAATAGTTGAGTTTACTTTTCTCTCTAGATCAATTGTTAAATATTGGAAACTTATTTATTGTTAATTAGACAGTAGATGCCTTTGTAAATAGTTAAATTTGTTGTTTGAGTTTTATTTTTTATCGCTACTTTTTATTCTTATCTATTTCTTACATAACTTAAATGTTATTATCCGTTTGTTTACTTAAAATCAATGAAAAGATTAAAAAAAAGAAGAAAAAAGTCTGTGAAATAGAAGACTCTGAGTTTTAATCACCTCAGAGACTCCCACTGGAAGTTCCTGAAATATTAGAGATGTAAATGAAGTCCCAGGCCCTAAGGTGGAATTTGTTGCTGACCTAACCAAGGAGACCTTTACTGATGTGCACTGAGATAGTCTTCTACATTGCTAAGGGCCAGAGATCCTTAAACCCAGTGCTTCATCCTACTTTTCTTCTCTGAATGTAATGATCATGCACAGAGCAGAAGGAATGGAGAGGATCTCACCAGGACCCATACTGCTATCTTTAAAAGACAGGCCATGCCCATTATTACCTCTTTCTTGCTTTTCTGAACTCTAAAATATGCAACTGAAAAGTTCAAGATTAAAATTATACATTTTGGACATGGGATTAAATGAAAGGGCAAAAGAATAATTAAAGATGGCAGATATCAATGGCCACATAGCTGAATATGGACCTAGACATAATTATGCTTGATGATTTGAGGTACAAAGCAAAGATGGAAGGTTGAATAAAGGGCCACAAAACTCAAAAAGATGGGTATCATAAGCAAAAGACAAAAATCTAAAAGTCATGGTTTAGGTTACTGAAACTTGGAGTATTACATATAAATCAGAAGCCCCCATCTTAGAAGAATATAGAGGAAATTTAAATATGGGGAATAGCAGCTGTGTAAGAGTAAAAAAAGATGTATTTTGAAAAAGCAAAAGGACTTTAATAAGTATAATAAATAGGAAAGAATAAGCAAATAAGGCACATGTAAAATCTATCATACGTATTAGATGCCTAATAAGGGTAGAAAAAGTCAACATTTTGCAGCAGAGGACATGGACTTACAATGACAGCAGATCACACAGTTAGCAGTGTTCAGATTAGGAAATCCTTAAGGATACATTTATTCATGGGAAGGGTAATGACTACATGAAATGACAAACCTGATGATGCGGTATGAACCAAAAGTGACAAATTTCAAGGACAAATGATGCAGGCATAGAAAAATTGTGGAAAATATGAGAGACTAAGATGAAACCATAGATTGAGGAGTATCTGTGGCGTTTACTGGATTTAAGAAAATAAGCAGCATGGCTGTCACAGCGGCCTTCATTTACCAGCTCTCAAATATCTTTGTGATACCATAGCTTCATTTTAATACTGCCATGATAGCACTGGCAGTTATAGAGTCTATATTAGATCAGCAAACACTTAAACAAGCGAACACTGATTGATCGACCTTATTTTATCGAATGTTCAAAATATCGAAGCAACAGAAACACTAATTTTTTCCTAGGGAAAGAATTTGGTTGTCCATTTCTGTTGCTTCGGTATTTTCAGTGCTGTGGTGGAAAGTTACGGGTCAGATTCAGGTAAGTGTGCGATTGTGTGGATGTAAGTGTTAGGGTGGGTTAGGTGAGTTAGGGTTAGGGCTCGGGTTAGGTATGTGTGCGATTGTGTGGACGTGAGGGTTAGGACGGGTTTAGATGAGTTAGGGTGAGGTGAGTGTGCGATAGTGACGGACCTTAGGATTAGGGTTTGGGTTAAGGTAAGTGGATAGTTAGTGGTGTGTGCATAGTTTAGTGTAGGGTTAGGTGTCAGATTTTAGGTGTATGTGTGTGGATTTATGTTTGTTTGGTGTGCTTGTGTTGTGTGTATGTGTTTTGGATCAGCGATTTTTTTCCCTAGGAAAAAAATCACTGATCTAACAGTTCGAGATTGTAGGCTTTCACTTACATAAGGTTGATCAATCAGTGTTTGCTTTTTTAAGTGTTCGCTGATCTAATATAGACCCCAGTTATAATGGCTATTGCTATATGAGTGGATGAGCACACATCATTTTAAGAAAGCACGAACGCTCAACCAATTATAAGAAAATAATGTGATGAGATTACAAGAGAATGACAGCAAAATGTACACAGCCTTTATGTGGAAGTAGCCCAGTGTACAGCACCATTAGAAATTAAACTTTAGATGGTTTTAATAATATGTACAACATAGTTGTTGCAGGTAATGTTTTTCTTTTCCCTTTCTGGTTGCATACTATCACAGGCAAATGTCATATTGCACTAATAAGGGTATGCTTTGTACCCATTTTTCCCACTAAATGAAAAGGACTTGGGCGGCAAAATAGCATTTCTATCTATAAAAGGAAAGAAAAGACCAGAGCTGGTGTACATGACAGTGAGTATGTAGGATTCTACACAGCATATGGCCTCACACAGGCTGTTTACAGATTAAAAATATACTAATATAGCTGCGGCTACATAATAAAGAATTTGAGGCAAAACATGTCCCTCTGCCTGAGAATCAATGACAAGAAAGACAAACTTGCGTGCTTCCAGTGTGATGTAACTCATAATGCAGAATTACTTTCTGTTCTGCCTTGGTAGCTACATTACTCCAGCAGCAGCACAGCTGCAATTCATTCCGCATGACATTTATCCATCAAGTACATTCACCAGTTCCTAGATGCATTACATGCCTTTTATTACAAATGGATTTAGATTTTTATGTAGGTTCCAGTGCTGCAATGCATTTATTTAAACTTTCATGTTTCTTGGCCTTCAGTCTTTAACAAGAAATAAGGAAGGATGTGAAATCGTACTGTACAATTTGATAAAGGTAAAGGTATTAATTGCATAAAAGCTTACTGCAGGATATGTGTGTGAATCTGAGTAGCACTCTGCTATGTAAATAAAAGGTATTGCTGATCCTAATTAGCTTCTTCAAAACACTAATGAAAACTAATAAATGCTTCTCATGCACTGTCTTCTGATACCTCTAAGAGAATGGTACAACCGTTTTTTTTACAGCCTGCAGATGTTTATAGCGCTAAAGAGACATGCAATTAGGAACTTGATTATTTAAGATCATATATTCCTTAGTGAGGCTGCAGATATGTAAACATACATTAAAAAGTACATTAACATGATGGTGTCACACTGCAGGCAAGCGATAACACTTAAGGTCCTCCAAGCAGTAAACCATAAAATAGAGATGTCATAACTACGTCCCTACACTAACTGCAGCCAACTCAATATACAACAATGATGGATGAAAAGGGTCTCGGTTAGGCCCAAAATAAGGCAGGAAGATAGGACCTAACACCATTACACAAAGCACCTAAAAGGTGTGATGGCAGTAACAATGTAATTAACTTTTTTTTAGCATCTTTATTGAATTATCACTCCAGACATAGGCAAATATACATTTATATAATAGAAAAAACAAACCTTGTTAACACGTTCACAGTTACAAATGTTATACATCACATATATTCTTTTATACAATCTTAAATCCAAATTTATACAAATTGATCAATTCCTGCCTTCCCTTAAACCTCACGCCTCTCCCAATACATTATTCTGCATGCATTGTTCCCCCAGTTTCCATTGTTTTCTACATAATTTGCTCCTACCCTTCCATAAAGGTACCACTTCCATTTATTGTACCTGTTGCAATATTCCATACTCCAATTACTGCTGGTTTATTCTTTGATTTCCATTTTCTAGCAATTGCTTTTTTTTGGCAGCCACCATAATTAAACTTAACAGGGCCTTACTATGTCTAGGCAATTCAGATCCTGTATAATTCCTTTAGTTAGACCCATTTTCTCACCCAATATTTCTAACTCTGCAAGGAATTTTTAAAAATCTGCCAACTCATTACACTCCTAAAACATGTTTCCAGTTACCTCTTTCTTCCCCATCACACCTCGAACATTTGTCATTCACCTGAAAATTCTTTGGTGTTTGCAGTATAAATTACCTATGCAAACACTTCCAAAGCAAAAATCCTAATTCTTCTAAACTTTGTTGCATATTAATGTAATAAACTTTTTAACCCTGATGTTTAATGTCACCAATGATAATCTCACTCAGAAACTCCAACTGCATACTGGCCAGCAGTATCATCTATACATTTATTTGTGTGTGTGTGTGTGTGTGTGTGTGTGTGTGTGTGTGTGTGTGTGTGTGTGTGTGTGTGTGTGTGTGTGTGCAATTTGCCTTTTTTAGACAAAGTGATGAGGTTAAAACTACGAACATAAAAATTTCAACAAAACACAAATTAAAGGTCATGCTGCTAAACGCTAGGAGTGTTAACATGAAGCTACACTCACTGCAAGCATTCTTAGCCCTGGAAAATGCTGACATCTGCACAGTCACAGAAACCTGGTTGAACGCTGCAGAGAGCAGCACAGCCTTACCTGGTTACTCGTCCTATCCTATATGGGGATGGAAAAGACTTTATTGAGGTGGGCTGACTAGTTTTCATCCAAAGGGAGATTTGATGGTAGGAATGAGAAAACACAGTTAAAATGTTATAGAGGCAAAATGGGTGAGGATCTCATTTCAAAATTTACAGAAGTAGGGATTGCTTAATATACAGATCTAGTTAACTGACACAAGGTGATTTTTTTCAGCTAATACAGATGCCATTTAAAAATCCTTAAAACTGGTATCATCTTATTAGGCTTAATTTGGTGTACATGAAGAATGTATTGGCACTGTTGTCAGAGCAAAACGGAGGTGAGGTGAGGTTTACTTCAGCAGAACTGGCATGAGATGTTTGCCATGCTAGGGATTCAATATGTTTCTGTACCTTATTTGCATTTTTTTTTATTTGTTAAAGAATGATAATGTTAGTAGTTCTGTATCTGATTAATGGCTTAGGAAATTTCCAAATCAAAGGACAGATAATTAAGGATCCTGAATAAAAGAGTATTTTTCCATTACTGGATGATCAATATGATCATCAAGATGATAAGATGATCAAGGAAGGAGTCAAGTTCTTGAGGTATCATGGAAGGATACAATAATATACAGAAACACATTTTGTTTTGTTTATTGTAACCTGAGTGTGGATTGCTTCATGTCCACAATTTGCTTCTATTGCACTGTATTTGAAACACTGACTTATAAAAATTGATACACTCTGCACTCATTGAGCAGAATGGAGCTAAGAAATTCTAAAAGAAAAAAGACACTGAAAAAGTCAATACAGAAAATGGAAGTCCAATACATTTTATTTAAAGAAAATAATATTAACACAGAAAGAGCTTTTGTCTGCTCAGTATAAACAATGCATCCCGAGGCTGCTTTTTTATCTGTTTTGTTTTGTAATGCTGTTGTGTGGTCTTTAAAGGCATTTTGTGGATCCTAATACAAAAAAAAAACAGCTTTATCTAGTTTTTTTTGGAATGCAGGGTAAGTTTCTGAATTATACCTCCACGATGGTGCATACCCTGAGTTCCTCAAAGGTAGGATAAGCCTCTAGGCAGCTCTGTCTATTTAGGATACTGGTGACAGTCAGTCCTAACCATTAGATTTGAATGTCTACAAGTCTGACCCTGCTTAGGAAAATCATAATTAAAAAAATAGGTCTGTTCAGCCACTGACCCCTTTTGAGTGGAAGTGTGAGCCATTCTTTGTGAAGTAAGTCTGGGTCTCACACATCTCCTCCCACGCAGAGATGCAATGAATTTCCCCTGGAATGTTGTGACACTCTAAGTCAGCTACTTAAGTCAACTTTTTCTGCATGTGCATATGCCATCTTAGGTGAAGGAAGGACCACAGAAACAGTGAATGATTCGCCAGTCATTGTAAGGGTATCCACAATGTCAGTCATATAGGCTTATAAGTTCATAGGTGTATTATAGGCTAATGAGCATTAGGGCTTTTAAAAAGCCTAGCGATGTAACTCAAACATGTTTTACAAGCCACTGCAGCCCAGACATTTATATAATGGTTGTATGTCAATTAGGACATGATATACTGACTGTCTCTGTCCATCACAGGCATGTATGCCAGACTAGGGATGAATGTCCACTTTCTCATCCACTGGTCCAGTTTACACTTCAACATTGTCAGGAAGGGACTCTGCTTTACATAGGTAGGTGGCCTATTCCAGTGAATAAGAATTCTTTGAGATACATATCTGACTTTCCAATATGTCCTAGTTATGTCACAAACAAAATTTAGGTCCTTAGATCTAGGAGTTCTGATGCTGTTCATTTTGTGGATATTCAAAAGGTCCATCAGAGTAGAATCCAGGGATGCCTTGTATGCCAGGCATAGATTGCCTCTCAGTAGTCTGTAGGAGACCGAGTATAGAGAGAGGGCGTTGAGGGAATCCACATAGGACACTGGGGTTATGGCTCGTTTTCTTTTTGTAAGACACCTTTGTAGACATTCCAGCTGCTACATGCATCAGGTCAGGTACATACTGAAGTAGGCATTACATTCAGTGATGGGTCTGATGAGGGTGGAATACAGTGGCACAATAACTTCCCTAGACCTAGATGCCATGTCCTTACTCATCAGCTGAGCTACACAGAATGATTTCCTTACTACCTTGAACACACGATGGTTGAAGGTCAGGTTACTATCTACATGTGTTCCCAAGTCCCTGACTACCAGGTCTACTCATAGGGGTGTTTTATTGATGACATAGTTTCCAAGGGTAGCCAATTTCCCAAAAGGTACTATTATGCATTTCTTGGCATTAAGTTTTAAGTCATGGCTTTGGCACCAGTCATTTCTTTGTGTTAGACTCTCTTGTAAAATGCTAGTATCTTGGGGGGATTCTATAACTGCTCCTAATTTGCAATTATCTGTGAACATGGTCAGCCACAGACCTTTGGCATTGGCCTTGACTACTGCGAAGTAGATGCCAAAGAGAAGCAGGCCCAGCATGGAGTCCTGAAGGAGCCCTAGAAACTAGCCTCTTTGTGGAGGTGGTCTTATCATTTCTAACTTCCTGGGTCCTGTCTGTGAGCCAAATGGCTATCCAGCATGTTATGTAGGGGTTTATGCTTAATTCTGTAAGGTTTTTTAACAATGCCCAAGTGGGGTATTGCATCAATGCCTTGGCCAAGGTATTAGTCAAAATAGGAAGTTTGTACCGTTTACCCTCATCAACTACCTTAGTGATCTTCTCAAAGAAGTCCAGCAGGTTTTGTAGGCATGACATTTCTGTGACAAAACCAGACTGGGTTGGGTCCAGTGTCTGAAGGTTTTCTACACCTTTGTTGGTCATTTCCATGGTAATTCATTCTATGGCTTTGCATATAAGACCAGGCAGACTAATGGGTCTGTAGTTACGAAAATCTGTTGATGGTCCAGCCTTATGAAGTGGATTGAATGTTACAATGCTCCATTCTCATAGAACAAAGTCTGTTCTGAAACTATAGTTTAATAGTGACTCTAGTGGCCTTGAAAGGTCATATTTTATACTATTCAGGAGGCATCCTGGGATATTATCATATTTTATACTATTCAGGAGGCATCCTGGGATATTATCAGGACCCATTGAGGTTGTGTTCTTGGCCTAAGCAAGCACAACCAGGACTGGCTCTCTATTTACAATTGGAGAGTTTATGTTTGAAGTATTTCTGGGGTGGTTCAGGATGAGCAGGGGTAAAGGTGGAGCTGAATTTGTCAGCCAGCAGATTCCCTATATTACCCAGATCAATGAATATGGGATGATTAGCCACTAGTTCGGCATACTGTTGTGTGCTGCCTTTAAATTTCCTGACATAGCTGAAGAAGGCCTTGTGGTTGTCTTTTGCCTGGGAGGCTATCTTGTCCATGAAACTGGCTTTAATGGACTTCTTAGCTGCCTGTTTAGTTTGATGAGAGATTTCTTATCTTTATGGGAGTTACACTTACTGAGTTTAGCCCATGACTTTTTTTCCTTTTGTTATTTAACCTTTTAATATAAGATTCCACCAGAGTAGTTTGTTTTTAGTGCTAGTTTTGGACTTGTGTATGGAAGGTATAGCAGCCTCTATGCTGACATTGACATGGCTATACAGAGTTTCCGGGATCAATTCCACATAGGTTGCTGCATTCTCTGGGTTTGGAGGGGCAGTGAATTTTGACAAAGTGTCACTTAATAAAAGGTAGTTTGCTTTGGTATTGTTCTGTATCTCTGAAGAGAAAAGCATCCAGTGTGATTGATTTCAGCATGCAGAGTTACAGACTCCAAATCATTATAGTCACCATGGATATGCTTAGCAACTTTAGTGGTGTCCCTAAATTTAGCTTCAGAGAGATAGGGTAGTGCTACTCTTTCCTTATCCAATTTTGTGAGTGAAAGATCAATGCATCTAATTATACAGTCACCAACTGTGAATGCTTTTCCAATATATTCTGTTTTAGTTTTAAGGATGGCTTTAGCAGATGACTAAATAACTTGTTTGCTATTGAATGGTGCCTAGTAACTCTGTCTGTGGAGTGCTTTCTTGAGGTTCATGTTTAAAATAACTGAAGAACACAGGGGTGAACACGTGGGTACCTCAGTAAATGTTCTACTGCAAATAGAGGGGTGCTCACTGGCCATTTTATGTGTGGAGAGTTCTATCTTAATTAATAGATCTGCTCATCCTGTACTTAAAGTCACTGTCCCCAATTAATAGGAAATTTCTAGTGAGCATCAAGCAATTTAAATGCTGTCTAAGGAGACCAAGGTCAAGTAGGGTGAAAAGGGGGAGTCAAGCTTTTCCCTGCATTTTTGATCTTGTAGGGAATATACAAAATTAAGACATATAGGTTGAATTCATTTAAAAAGCTACAGACATCATACTATTCACCTTTTCGAGACCAAATACAAAAACTGATATTATCTTGGTCAACAGATCAAATGTAGGTAGTTAGATAGATGGACTGCAAACTTGAAGCCAATATTATTAGCATACAGCAATTCATTTTAAATGCAAATAAATTTATATTATGGTAAGTAGAGTTGCTTGATTGGACTGCCTAATCAAGAAATCTCTATATAACTGTGTTGTCTGAGGATATTGGATACACCTGTAGTTATCTATGGGTGATCAGTATTCTGGACCTATGGGACATGATTGGAGGGTAAAGGAACTTGATTAGTTAAATGAAACTGCTTCAAAATTTAGATTGGCTCTCTAGCACAAAGGGATGAAGTCCTGACTGCAATATAGGTGACTGTGCTTTGATTAGTGGACCCAACAAAGAAGAGTCAGTCAGGAAGGGGGAGGACTGAAGGGGAGTGGTGTGCTCAACTCTCCAAGGGGGAAGAATGGGGTCTGCATGTACTCAGAGGTGCACAGTGTACTGCAATCTCCCTGTTAGACTGCTGTGGGGAGAGGGGCAGGGTTATTCAGCGGTAACATCCTCTCGTAGGAATGAGGGATATTCTCCATGGTCAACCTGTTGCATGTTCACTCCCAGATGTCTTGCTGAGTTCGCACAATACATGGATAAGGAGAAAAAATTGTGATCCATCCCTAATAGCTGTCTAGATGATGACCCCTCATGTTTGGCTCTTGCCTGGTAGGTAACAAAAAGGCTAATGGACCTAGAGAGTGTCTGATGGTCAGTAGCCAGCAGGGGCAAAAAGCTGCCAAAATGATATTTTAGTAAACACCAATAACAGCTAACACAAGGGCAAATAACTCTATAACCACTCTTCTGAAGGACACAACAGGACTAAGTTGTATAGGAGGGAAATTTGCTTTTCTCACTGGGGAGTCTATTCCGTAGCAGAGGTTGCTCAAATCAGTTTTTAGGGGAAAATCATGGAATGTTTTCTTTTCCCTTTAGATAAAATACTATTCCCCAGCTCCCCCCACAATTTTTTAAGTAATTAACCTACTCTACTTCCTATGATTCACCCAATAAAACACAAACTTTGTCCTCAATGCTATTACAGAACTTTTAATATTCAAGGACAAAGAACTTTATATAAAAATAGAATATTAAAATGAAATACCGCAAACAAACAAACAATGGGAATGATATAAACCAAAAAATCATATCTTCTCACAGAGTAGTTTATTCTGTGGCAGAGGCTTTTCAAGTCTGCTTTCTTAAGAGGTACCTTAAAATGTTTTATTTATTTATTTACATTTGTTTACTGGGAAAGTCTGATTGGGTCACAAGAGCCTGTTTTCAGTGGAAGCCCAAAAGAGAAAAGCTCAACTTAACCAAAGAAAAAAAAATCAAACACATTATATACGAAACAGCTGAAAATTACACATTTCAAAAATAATCAACAATATTATAAGGCATAGACATATACTGAAAATATGTCACAAAGAGAACAATGAGAAAAAGTAAAGAAAAACACTATACGCAATTCTGGAGAGTGTCCTTTTGGCAATTCACAGTAGTGACAAGTAAAAGTCATGTGTTTAGTTCAATTGTAAATATAAAGGGGGGAGAGAGACTAGGATAGATTAGTATAAATGGGGATGAGATGATATGAAAAGGTTATGTAAAGTGGTAGAGGGGGTAGGATAGCCAGGTGAAAATGAGGAAGTGGAGATGGACAGAGAATCGGTATGGACAGGGGTGGAGAAAAGTAGACAAGATTTATATTTGACTGGGGTTATAGCATGAGTAGAGCCATGAGTTTAATAGGTGGCATTTTAGAAGATGCTTGAAGAAGGGACCATAAGTTACAGTTCTAATAGCCTGTGGAATAGAATTCTATTTTTTGACAATAGAGTAGCAGTAAAAGCTATTTCTGATTGTTTTTGCGGTTTATAAATGGTGAGAAGTTGTTTATCATTAGAACATATGTGTCTGTTTGGGTGACAGGAAGGAAGAGTAGAGCTTAGTGCAGGACAGGTATAGGATTTATAAATGAAGTCCAGGTAGTGGGATAGTTCAAGCCAGTTCAAACTTCTAAGGGCCTTGCACTGACGTGTATAGTACTGTTTATTGGCAGCAAATTTAGCAACTTTGTTGTAGCATATTTCAAGTTTAGTTTTATTATATACCTGCAAGTTATTAAGGATAGGAACACCATATAAGAGTAAAGGAAGGTGGTCGCTAGGGTGGTTTTGGCAGAGTTAGTAAAAAAAGTTTTTATGTCCATAAAGCATGCCATGTTTCTGGTGATATTATTATTATTATTATTATTATTATTATTATTATTATTATTATTATTATTATTATTATTTTGAAAGTGGAGTTTAAATCTGAGGTTGTCATCAATTGCCACACCAAGCAGTTTTGTATGGGATACAATTTCTGTCTCTGTATTGTTAAGTGAGAAGGTTTTGAAGCTGGATTTGTCATTCAGGTGTGCTTTGGGGAGGAATGGGAGTGGTTTTGTTTTTTGGGGGTTTAGTAATAACTGGGCATTGTGAAGCCAGTTTTCAACAGAGGTGAAGGCAAGGCTTCTGGTGTGATTGCAAGATGATGCCCCTGAGTGTCAGATAAGCATATTAGTCTTGAATCATCGGCATAATGTATGTGATGCTTGCCTAGAAGAGGTATAGAGGTCATTAATGAGCATTAATAAAAATATAGTCACCAACTCCTGTCTCAGTTCAGTCAACTCCCTCTCATTCTGATGATTCACCACATGAGATAGACTATTTTTCACTTACCAAGTGCTGTTAATATTAAAAGGAAAAACTAAATGAAACAACCAATTACCACACAGTGGCATACTGCAGTCCAACAAGAAAGCAAAATGAGCTAACATAGCCAGTGAACACTTGTTTTCCTCACAGAACACTTTATTCTATGGAAGAAGATTTTTAAGTCAGCTTTCTAGAAAAGCTCTGCATGTGCAGAAATTCAATCAGAAAAGCTTGACATGCACCTTAACTAGCAGTAGGTTCAACAAAAATACCGCCACATACGTTACAGTAGCAGAAATCTTCAAGGTATAGTCCAGAGTCCAACAAGCTAATATAAAAAAAATTGTTTGGAGTCTTTACGATATTCCACTAGGATGTCCCAGGGGCAGTAAGAACGGTGCATAAACATTAAACTCTAAAGTCACTTACTGGCTTTATATGTTGCCTTCGCTGACACACAAGCGAAAAACCTGTAATTTAACTTGTGGCTGTGAAAACCCTGCAAATCATCTCAATTATGTTGTACACAAGAAGGCAACATTATTTATTTAGTACAAAATACTTGAGTGTAATGCAACTATAGCCAATGACACAATCTTGTTTGCAGCATAAAATCACACTTCTGTTTTACTCCAAAAGCAACTGCAGTGAGGCTATGCTGAGAAAGTTAAATATTGCTTTGTTTAAATTACAAATTTGTTACAAATGATAACATGCTCCTTTTTTTTTATTTAGATAAATGAGATCAAGGTTATATTTAATATCCACGCTCTGTATGTTTCAATTACTTAAGTTTACATACTGCATGTGCCTAATCTAATTTCATAAAATATAGGTCATTACAAGGTAGAGACAAAAGTAGGTCACAGAACTTATGCTAAACTGCTATTTTTGTATTTTTGGAACAACTGCCTGTTGTAAAGGTTATGCAAACAATTTTTTCTATTGTCCCTTAAGCATAATATCAAGAGCTAAAAATGATAGTCATGCCACACAGGTACTTCATCTGTTATGCTTCAGCTAAGTGCACTTTTCATAAACTGTAAATAGCAAAGTGAGTTAATCTGACATCTATAATGAATGGTAAGCACCCCGTTCTTGTTAAACTAAGTTTTCTTTGTCACTTATATAGTGCTCTGCGGTACCAAGCAATGGGAGTTAGGATTTTACCAGCACATAGTGGAAAAATGTCAATTGATTTAATATAAGTAGAAACACAGTGAGCAAAGAGTTATCCTTATAGTGAATGTCAAAGACTATAAATCAAACCTTTCCACGTTAAAAGCAATGCTCTTGTATTATTATTACTTTTTTTCATTATTTTATCTATTTGTTAGCAGGTATGCCCAACTGATAAAGTGCTCCTTTTCTGGGTTGACCCATAACTGGTGGTTAAGTCACGCAGTAGGCAAACGGAAGTGGGAGGAATCAAACCATGCACCTTTCTGACTATAGGAAGCAGTTCATTAATAGCTTAGAGCCTTATTCCTCTGAGATAACTACTACCACAGTAAGTACAAAGGTTATATATTTGCTTTGTACTTATTTCTTTTCTATAGACACAGTCTATGTTTTATATTATGCAAGGTCAACCATTATAAATGACCTCTGCCTTGTGTATCAGACTATTCTGTCACACCCAGTATACACTCATAAGTCCAGCTGTATCATAAGCACCTACTCAAGGGATGTCAATCTTTTTTGCAAAATAAATAGAACATGTTAGAGAGATAGGCTTGTATCATAGACAATATCACTTCTGTGGAACCGTATTCCACTTCATATAAAGCAAAGTACTTCTCTTACGGTATTCACATGTAATTTGGATGAATGGAAGGGTAATTAAACATATTAAGAATAAGCTATAAACTGCTACTAAGTAACTTGTTTCTTTGTGATTAAGTGACCCAGCCTTGGTGTCTTACCACTCTCCTTGCTGCACAAATTTGCATTTCTAGTTCCCTATTTTCAGTTTATTTATAGTTCATTTGATAGTATCCTGCCACATCATACAACTAACATATTGCTCAGACGTCTTCCTCTTAAAGACTATAAGTCAAACACAAACAATACACTGTACCATGATGTGGGGAGAAGTCTATATCAACAAAATACCTGGCTTTAAAACTGAACCATTCTTTTCAGATAAAAAAGTGGGACTGGGCTTTGGATAATGAAATGTAGTTACATAAGCACTTTAATAAATTATGCCAAAGTTCTCCAACACAGTCTATTAGAAACACACATGGGACAGTAGTAATGACCTCTCTATTAAAGTCAGTATATGTAGTCATGACTTGGAATAAAAGACATAAATTCTAATTACAAAAAAATAGCCAAATTATAAAAAAATCATTGTCACTAAAAACACTTTGGACAGTGATAAACACCAGTTTAATATTTGACCAGTGTGTATCTGCCACACTCAGAAATGCATATTCTGTAGCCATCTCAACTCTGAAAAGCATATCAAGTCACTCCAGGGAGGTCACTGCATCACATTTACCCCCTGATCTGGTAAATTATTAAACACAATGCTATACTTTATAGCCTTCCTAGGAAACTATCTATCAATCTATCTATCTGTAAATCTATTTATCTTTTCTTGACTGGATTGGTTACAGTAAGCCTGTCATCTCTTTTCAGGACAGACCTAGAGACCTAGGATGGCATTCACACTGACATGGGGACATTTGGACAGGATATCTGGGAACTTCCCCTGCTCTCTTCTTGTTTGTGATCCAGTGGGGGGCATCATGAAGGAGTGAGATGGAGGAGGAGCATAAGGACAGATGCAAGTTGTAACACAGCAAAGAACAATTTGAGGGAACAATGTTTGTGACATCACTCCACTATAACCAAGAAAAAAACACTAAAAAACTTCAAAAAACAAACTGAAGAGAGACACGACTAGCAATGCACAGTACAGCACATTTAATAAATAAATAATTGAGCACTTTCATCTTGGTTATAAAAAAAGACTTCATCAGAATACAATACAATATCAAAAACAACATATCAAACTAAAACAATGCTAAAGTACTTAATACAATTCACACATTATAAGAGCAAAATTTAACAATACTTGAAATGGAAAGATGTTCATTTAAACCTGGATATTACAACAGAGAAAATATTTAGACACATTAATATATATATATATGTATATATATATATATATATATATATATATATATATATATATATATATATGTACACACACACACACACACACACACACACACACACACACACACACACACATAAGTTTACATTGAATAATCACTGATGACTCTGATAGAAGCACAAATCATTGCTCCCTGGAAGTTAAATACTAACTCCAGGATCACACAGACTCAATGAAAGAGCAAAACCCCTTGAAATATATAATGGTCAGTCTAATGAACTTTGATTTGACAAACTGTACCAATGACAAAAAATACCAGCATTTCATCACACAATAAAATGCATCCAGTGATAACTCATATATATATATATATATATATATATATATATATATATATATATACATATATATATATATAGAGAGAGAGAGAGAGTGAAAAAGTCTGGACAAAAATGTGAGATAAAATTAATATGGAAATGACTGTATGTGATGCTATAAAGGAGCTTAAAAGGCAAGTGTGATATAATGGATACAGAATTTTTTGCAGATACTTGGCATTTGGGTGGGAGGTTGGCATAATGGTTAAGGTGTTGACCTTACAGACTCAAGGTTTGGGGGGGGGGGTGCAGCCAGCCAAGGCAGTTTATTTTCCATTCAGAGTCAGTATGAATGCTTTGATTAGATTTCTAGGAAGACATCTCTCTTTTTGGCTAAAATATGAGCCAATGCGAGAGGCTTCCTGGAGCAGTTCAAATCAGTATTTAACTGATAACTAATGTAGTGAGGGAAAAATAGTGCTTACTGCTTTTCTGACAGCTATGGACTCAGCGCATCAGGATCGGTAGTTGAGAAGTTTTTGATTTTGGGGTCTGAGGTGCCTGAGTGAGTGTGTGTGTGTGTGTGTGTGTGTGTGTGTGTGTGTGTGTGTGTGTGTGTGTGTGTGTGTGTGTGTGTGTGTGTGTGTGTGCGTGTGTGCGTGTGTGCATGTTGTATGCGTGTGTGTGTATGTGATTTGCTTCTTGATGAAAATTCACTTTGCATTACACAGCTAGTCAGCTTTCTATAGGTTCATAGGTTTGTAGGTATATACCAGACTAACAATCACTAGGGCCCTTATTAGCCTAACCGTGCAACCCAAATGCAAACCACAAATTTGATTTACATAGCTGGTGATTTATTAATGCCTCTATCCATCAGAGTCATAGAAGCCAGACCAGGAGTGAATTTTCAATTACATATCCATTGGTCCAAGTTGTGCTTAACTAGGCATAGGGAGGAGCTCTGCTTCACATGGATGGTGAGTCAGTTCCAGAGAATGGGAATTGTCTGAGAAACATATCTGTCTCTCCAACATGTCCTATTTATGTCACAAACAAAATGTAGGTCTTTTAATCTTGTAGTTCTGATGTTTTTCATTTTGCAGATGTGCAAAATGCTAATCAAAACATGGTCTAGGTATGCCTTGTATGCCAGGCAAAGATCACCTCTCAGAAGGCTGTATGATATGCAGCAAAGACACAGGGATTTGAATGGATCAGTGTGGGATGCTGTGTTTACTCCCTGTATTCTTTTTGTAAGGAACTGTTTTGGACATTCCATTTTCTGCATGTGTCTAGTCAGGTACAAACCAAAGGGGATATTATATTCTATGATGGGTCTGTAAGCACTGAGTACAGTGATAGGATGATGTCTCTGGACCTAGATGCCATGCCCTTTCTTATAAGTTGAGCAACACAGAAGGATTTTCTAAGTATGTTGGACACATGCTGGTCAAATGCTAGGTTACTATCTACATGAGTCTCCATACCATGGACACATGCTGGTCGAAGGCTAGGTCACTATCTACATGAGTCTCCATATCTTGGACACATGCTGCTCGAAGGCTAGGTCACTATCTACATAAGTCTCCAGTTCCCTGACTAGTGAATCAATTTTTAATGGTGTTTTATTGATGACTTAGTTACTCGGGGTGGTAGATTTCTCAAAAGGTACTATAATGCATTTCTTGGTATTGAGTTTTATGTCATGGCTTTGGCACCAAGCATTTGTCTGTATTAGATATTCCTAAAGGGTGTCCTCATCTTGGGGAGAGCCAATGACTGCTCCCAGGTTGCAATCATCTGCAAATTTGGATGGCCAAAGGCCTGTGACATTGGCTTTGACATCCAAGAAGTTCATGACAAAGAGGAGTAGTCCAAGTACAGAGCTCTGGGGACTCCACTGGTGATGGCCTCTTTGTGGAGATGGCCTTACCAATTCTAACCTCCTGGGCCCTATCAGTGAGCCAGCTAGCTATCCAGCATATTATAAAGAGATTTATATCTAGTTCTGTAAGTTTGTTGACAATGCCTGAGTGGAAGTATTTTATCAGATCTAGGTAGTCAGTATGCACAGTTTTCCTCTCATCCATTGTCTTAGGGACCTTTTCAAAGAAGTCTACCAGATTCAGTAAGCATGACTTTCATTTGACAAAGCCAAACTGGTATGGATCCAGTAATTATTTCCATGG
This sequence comes from Protopterus annectens, assembly GCF_019279795.1. Lineage (NCBI taxonomy): Eukaryota > Metazoa > Chordata > Ceratodontiformes > Protopteridae > Protopterus > Protopterus annectens. Next base: position 7,227,290 of record NC_056740.1, read on the forward strand.
CTTTGCAAATAAGACTAGTCAGAATAATGGATCTGTAGTTTCTAGGATTTGTTGAATGTCCTCCCTTATGAAGGGGGATGGCAATCACAGTCCAACATTCAATTGGCACAAAGCCTGTTTTAAGACTATAGTTAAATAATGACTCCAGGGTTCTGATAAGTCATATTTTAGACTATTCAGGAAGCATCCTGGGATGTTATGGGGCCCATTGAAGCCATATTCTTGGTTTTAGCGAGTGTACCCAGTACAAGCTCCCTAGTTGTAGTTGGAGAAGTTATATTTGAGGTTATTTTTGAGGGGATGGTTGAGGTGAGAGGGGGGTATAAAGTTCAAACTAAATTTGTCTGCTAACAGGTTTGCTGTATTGCCAGGTTTGGTGAATGTAACAACATAAACCACCAGTTCAACACATTGCTGTGTGCTGCCCTTGGGATTTCTGACATAGCTGTAGAAGGCCTTATGGCTGTCTTTCACCTGAGAGGCTATCTTAACCTCAAAGCTGGCTTTGCAGACCTAATTAGCCATCTCAGTTGCCCATTTACTTTGATGAGAAAGTTTCTTTATGGGAATAACCTTCCTGATTTTTGCCACAATGTTTTCCTTTTGTTGTATATCCTGTTTAATTTGGGATGACGCAAGGGTAGTTTTTTCTGGGGTTAGTCCTAGGCTTACTTTAAGTAGGTACATCAGCCTATCTGCTGCCATTGACATGGTTGTACACAGTTTCTGAGAGCAATTCAGCATAGGGTACTTTGTTCGCTGGGTTTGGAAGGGCATTGAATTTCAACAGACCGTCACTTAATAAAAGGTCATTTGCTTTGCAGTAGTTCCTAACTGTTATTGGTTTTAAATGGATTATGAAGCTGATTTTAATTTTGAAGGAAAGAGCTTTATGGTCACAGCTTACCAGGGAGGATGAGACATTGGGGGGTGCAGCTTTGTGACATATTTGTAAGCACGAGGTCCAGCATATTGGAGCCTTTAGTGGATATATTCACTATTTGGTCAAGGCTGTTTGTATTTATGAAGTCAAGGAATCTCTGTCACTGTAGATTTTTGGCTGTGTACGATTCCCAGTCAATAGAGGTGTAATTAAAGTCTGCTAAGAGTAGGGTGTTAGGTTGGATGGTAAGTGTCACCAGTAGATCCAAGTATGCATTGTGTAGCTGGCTAGGATATGGTACTGGATTTTGTCTATGGTGATCTGATATGAAGGAACTCCAGTACATCATTCTGTTTGACCACCTTAGAGATATGTTCGTTACTGATGTATATTGAGACAGCTCCTCCTTTAGCCCTTATCAGTGCAGCTACTGGTCTAAAGGTGTGGAAGGCACTGAAACCTTGCACTGCCAGGGTACTCACTGCTGCTTTAAACCATGTCTCAGTAACTGCACCGACGTCTACATTCTCAAGTGTGAAGAGGGATTGGAGGGAATGTAAGTTTTTATTTAGGCTCCTGGCATTGGGCAGTAACACCTTGAGGTTCAGCTGAGTTGATTTTTGAAATGTCGGTCAGTTTATCAATTTGGCATTGCCTAAAAAAGGCACAATGGGGGGTGGATAAAGTTTTAGCCAATATTTGAAAGCCTAGAAGAGAGAGGTGCAGACCATCCTTGGCAAAGCAATGTGGTCTGTTAACCATGCCCTCCCAAGCCTAGTGGGGACAGGTGCAGACCATCCTTGGCAAAGCAATGTGGCCTGTTAACCATGCCCTCCCAAGCCTAGTGGGGACAGGTGCAGCCCATCCTTGGCAAAGCAATGTGGTCTGTTAACCATGCCCTCCCAAGCCTAGTGGGGACAGGTGCAGACCATCCTTGGCAAAGCAATGTGGCCTGTTAACCATGCCCTCCCAAGCCTAGTGGGGACAGGTGCAGCCCATCCTTGGCAAAGCAATGTGGTCTGTTACCCATGCCCTCCCAAGCCTAGTGGGGACAGGTGCAGCCCATCCTTGGCAAAGCAATGTGGTCTGTTAACCATGCCCTCCCAAGCCTAGTGGGGACAGGTGCAGACCATCCTTGGCAAAGCAATGTGGTCTGTTACCCGTGCCCTCCCAAGCCTAGTGGGGACAGGTGCAGCCCATCCTTGGCAAAGCAATGTGGCCTGTTAACCATGCCCTCCCAAGCCTAGTGGGGACAGGTGCAGCCCATCCTTGGCAAAGCAATGTGGTCTGTTACCCATGCCCTCCCAAGCCTAGTGGGGACAGGTGCAGCCCATCCTTGGCAAAGCAATGTGGTCTGTTACCCATGCCCTCCCAAGCCTAGTGGGGACAGGTGCAGCCCATCCTTGGCAAAGCAATGTGGCCTGTTAACCATGCCCTCCCAAGCCTAGTGGGGACAGGTGCAGACCATCCTTGGCAAAGCAATGTGGTCTGTTACCCATGCCCTCCCAAGCCTAGTGGGGACAGGTGCAGCCCATCCTTGGCAAAGCAATGTGGCCTGTTAACCATGCCCTCCCAAGCCTAGTGGGGACAGGTGCAGACCATCCTTGGCAAAGCAATGTGGTCTGTTAACCATGCCCTCCCAAGCTGACAAATATTGGATTTCGTTTGAATGACACGAGAAAGAGAAACCAGTTATAGAAATCAATCATTTTTTACTCGTATTGTAGCATCATCCTCGGTAATGGTAACATGTTGCTCAATGCTAGGCTCATACCAGCCTGATACACGTGACGTGAAAGCTCCATAATGTCTCTCTTCATATAGTTCAGGGAGGTACATCTCAGATGATTTACGCCTACATGGACTATGATGGAATCATACCAGTCCCTGTGGTGTAATGACTTGAGAATGTGTGTCATTTGAGGATTCTGGCTCCAGATAAGCAACTAACAGTTATCTTCTCCTTGTTCCGCCTGGTTAGAGAGGCATCACCATATCTTACTATGGAATCCCTTATAATGAGAGTCCGTTGAAGTATGTCTGCTTGCCTTAGGGGCTTAGTGTTTGGGGCTCCATTGAGAGTGACAGTATGTTTGATATCAGGTGTTGATTTTCCTGAGTGCCTTTGGGCTTGCTGAGGCATAGCTTTGGCAACAGGTGATCTAGGCAATCTTTGTTGCTTAGGAAGATTACTTTTAAGTGCCTCAGAATACATTAGTTTATGTGTGTGTAGGGTGCTATGTGAGGTGGGTGCTGTGTGCTTGGTTTCGATAACCTGATGTGCATTTGTATGCATGAGTTTAGCCTCCAGTGTCACTGTGTAAGAACACCTTTCACATACTGTGTCTGCTTTTTAAGGATTTGTCAGTAAATATGAGACAATTTCTATCTTAGCTCAAAATGCCTATATCCACCAAGCTGGCTACAGAAGTTAAGAAACTGCATAGCCATACTGTGCACTCCTTTGATTTGTGAGCTACAGGGGGGTGGTGTATAGGGGTTAGAAGGCTATTAAGGGTACTTTATTGGTGCAGACTAATTGGAGCAGATTATGCTAAACAATACTAAATTCTACTAACTTTAATGTTTACACAATACTGAATTCGGTTCCCTATTACACCGTCGCAGACGCAGGTTGTTGAATGCATCTTTGTCGAGCAGTAAAGCGCAAAAAGTCAAAATAGTGAAGCAGCATTTCAGCGAATTCTTTCCCTGGGAAAGAATTTGTTTGGCCGCTTTCACTACTTTGCCTTTTTGGAACTGTAGTGCGATCTCGGAGTCGGTATATTTAAGTACGGGGTGGGGGGCACAGCCCCCCACGTCAGGGGGTGTGGGAGGTGCATCTCCCCATGTTAAGTAATGTTTTACTGCCTTTTTTTTTTGTTTCGAGACAGCGATTGTTTTCCATTGGAAAATAATCTCTGTTCTGAAGTTCTGACGTTATAAGCTTTCACTTACATGGGGTTGATTATCTGTCTTTCACTCTTCTTAGCATGCGATATGATAATATAGACCCCCTGCATTGTCACTTGACTCCCAACTAGCAGCTCTAAGCTTGTCAGATCACAAGGTATTTGTGCAATATTGGCACTTTACAGGGTACAGTATTATGAACTGTTCTACAGGGAAATTTTGCTTTCTAGGTGTTTGCTGCTGTACTGAGCACTGCTGACTCATGTAAATGTGAAAATTTTAAAGAAGCACAGATAAAACAGAAAACTAATGAACCCTCTGGCCAATAAAGTGACTACACTATGAGTCCATTTGTGTACTCAGATGGGCCAGGCAACATCTCCTCCCACAAGATGAGTAAACCCAGTCCTCTTAATGTAAAAATACAGTAGAAGAGACCCACAAGGACAATGCTACCACAAACCACTTAAACAACTATCTGGAAATCCCTTGCTAAAGACAATTTCAAGGCAGTCTTACAGCAGTAACAATGAGAGGAAGAGCATTTTTTGTAAAAAAGAAATCTGAAATGGACACATAAAAGCAGGAAGCAGTAACAATCATTCAAAATAACAAATGCAATTACATAATCAAAGGTACTTAATTCTGCCTGCATGGCACTGAATACAAGTAAAACACTTCTGAAATGCAGGCTAGGTCTCTAAGCTTTGTTGAGCTCTTGGAAAATTAGCAAGAGACAATATGTAGTAAAGGAGGTTTACTCAAGAGCAACACTGGTTTGTTGGGTGGACACACTCGGTATCATGGATTTATGGAAAACAATGGGTGGGAAGAGCACATAAATAGCTTATACAACAGTCAATAGTAATGAAAGATGGGAGGGATGGACTTTGGAAATCAGATTAACATAAAGGGTGGAGGCCAGAGACACAGCCTTATAAAACAACAAATACTTTATGGAAAAATGCAATAATAAATGACTAAGGCTGAAATTCAGGCAGTAATGCACAGCTCTGCCACAATTGTAAGCTACACTAGAAGACTATGGCTCAGCAGGGTTTCAAATACAAATAGACAGCTTTTACAAGTAATTCTACCTGTGGAAATACAAGCACACAATAATGCAGAAACACAATCTTCCCACAACTGCTAATTAAAATACAAAATCAAGCAGAATTGAAATAATTAAAATAATTTAATTCTCTTTCCTTTTTTTTTTTTTTTTTGAAAAGCTAGTTACTCACAGTTCCACATCTCTGCAAGTCTTGGATAAAAGACATTGGGTGGGATAGCTCTATGCTGGAAATAGAAGGCTAGCTAGAGACCCATAACAACTCTGTAAGTACATAAAAAAACATTTAGAATTTGTTCCTGATTTTTGGGGGGCTTTGTCTGTAATTCTTGAGCTAAGAAGTCAACATGGGGGTTGCAACGTGTTCTGCATTATGGTTTTTACAGCAGAGAGCTGGCCCATTTTATTTATTACTTATAAATGTATCCTTTCACTTCTCAAGCAGATATTTGATGTGTACAGTCAATTGGCTGTAATTGTGTAATTGATGGTGTGTGTGTGTGTGTGTGTGTGTGTGTGTGTGTGTGTGTGTGTGTGTGTGTGTGTGTGTGTGTGTGTGTGTGTGTGTGTGTGTGTGTGTTTGTAAGTACTTGCGTCCTACAACCCACAGTAGTCATGGTGTAAAAGAAAGAATCAGCTGCAGTAAAATGGAGCATCATCGCATCATCATGTTAGTCATGTTCTTTCAGTATGATTCTTGGTTTCCTTGTTCTGTTGGCTGCTAGCACTGTGTTTATTATTTGGCTATGAATAAACTGGGCAGTATGAACTCCTCAAGTTTAATGTTAATATTTTAACTGTAAATACATGTTTAATTTAGCTTGTTTTTCCAGGTACATGGGTGTGAAATGCATTATGTTGGGCTGCAACAGTCTTTCTGGTACTCATTGCAGATGTATAAGGCTAACAGCAGTTTCTGTAGTGCAGAGTTTGTTTCCCCTAGACTTCATTTGTCTACTGTATGACTCCCAGTAAGTCACTTCACCAGAAACAGCTCCTGTACTGCCCCTAAAAAGAGACACTTGCCTCCAGGAGGCTGTCCCAAGCTGTTAGAAAATACTTTGCACATGAGTTTTACGAATTCCAATTTCAAGAGAAGAGAAGTTTATTGTTGTTCATGCTAAGTGTTTTAATTATGAGTCTGTTTTGTTTAGCAAATAGCTATCAGTAGTCCTGCTGTAATACTTGAAAGAACAGTTTTAAATTAAATCCAAAGCTTTTTGATCATCTCAAAAGTCAAAAAGAAAATAGTATGCAGACTGTCAGGTTTGAACTGTGTTTTATGGTAAAGGACGAGAGAAGCAGTTATGTAATGGGATATTGGTATGACTTTTGGGGAGCCCAGCCAATTAACTTTCCTAGGGCACCATTTGAACATAATGCATTTTTGTTCAACATTTTAGTAATAAAACATGGGATAAGATCAGAATAAGAAGAAAGGCAGAAAAGTAATTATACATGAAAAGATGGGGATTATAAAGAATATAAGGTATTGTATTTGATATAATATGTTTTTACCAATATAATAAAGGAGAGAAAGAATATTGAAAAAAATTATTTTAAGTAGGGTGATAGTAGTTTTAAGCTTTGTATGATGTTTCTTTGTTTAATCCTAATCTTTTCAATAAGTGCAATGTGATCTTTTAAATCCATCTGAACTACCACCAACTCAGTGATATGGGACCTCAGTTTACTGTCTCATTTGCAGGATGGACCGTAAAAATGCACAACCATTTGTTACCAGGAAAAACACAGGCATAAAAAGCTTGAACTATTCAAAATGGCTTCAGAAAACATTATATTCTGCGTCATGCAGATTATTCAGCGGTGATTTCTGCCTGATTTAAAAGGCAACGTTCAATTTGCTTCTGTTTAAACATTTGCCCGGAACCCAAACTAGGAGAGTTAACACCAGAGTGTGAAATACAGATCTAGAAAAAAACTGCAGTGACAGATAATTTCATAATGCCTTCCAAAGTTACAGAAGAAGCTTTATCATACAATCAGAAACCAGTCCTTCAAAACAATCTTCAGATTTGCTGGCACACATGTGTGTGTGTGTGTTTGTGTGTGTGTGTGTGTGTGTGTGTGTCACACACGCACACATGCACACACACGCACACACACACACACACACACACACACGCACACACACAGTGAAACAGATAAGTAGTATTTTGGGGTACTGAACATCGTAAGTGAGGTAAATAAATGTCATATTCTGAAGTATTTTCACTTTAAAGGGACAATCCCAGTGTTTAAAATTAGGGTCCGAGTTAAGCTGATAGAAGTCACGTCCACTTCAACATGTCACTTTCATTCCCACCCACAGTGACATTTTACCTTGTAAATTCCACAGTTCCAGTCTTATTTCAGCTCCCAGGATAAACTAATCTTTGGATTTGAGTTCCTCTCCAACTTATTTTGGATTGGGGAACTAATCTCCCAGCTCCTGGCTCATATTTAAAATAAAGAAAGCTGTGCTAGGGAAAAGGGCCATCAGTGTATACTAATTTTTAAATTTTGCATCAGTCATGCCTCTACAGATGTATAAGCAGCCCACTCATAAAAAATAGTGCATTTGTCTAGTAGTATTCAGAAATCAGCACATATCAAACTAGAAGCTGAAAAAGGAACATTAAAGTGTGTCTACTAATGCTCCAACCTTCTGTCACACACTTGCTTTCTATGGAATTACTAGCAGGTCAGAAAGTCACTACACCAAGCTAGTATTCAAAACGCAGAATACAGCAAAACATGAAAGAATGAGAAATATGGTTTGCACTATTGTTTGCCTGACTCATATGCTTTCTACAAGTAGAAGCCATGTCATAAAATTGTTGTAGATGGCCAGGATTCAAAATCACCACAGAATAAAACACGAAATGAAAGAAAACCTCTGTTTAATAATGTTCTAAAACTTTGGATTACTGATGTGCTTTCTAGAGTAGCAGCAGACAGGTCATAAAATGCCTGAAAGGCTACTTTTGCCAATGGGTAAAATGCACAGATTAAGCTAATGAATGTCTCACAGGGAGAGCTGTTGTCACTACAACTGCAATTTGAGATGGAATTTGGCTAACACCTTTGAAGCTTTCTTCAGGCACTCTTCCCCAACCCCACTCAGCCAAAGGTGAGCATGCTCAGAAAGGCAAACCTGAAATGTAAACAAAGGCTGAATCAAAAAAAAAAATCCCTGGGACTGTCCCTTTAAAGCATTCTTAACATCACTGCATGATGTAGATAGTAGGCAAATCATATTGTTTCTTTAACAGCAGTCAGGTAATGCTATGTATTACACAGAGGAAGAATTCCTACATGTTGGGTTAATGGGTCACTACGAGGCTACCTACATAATTAATAATTATATAAATAGGAGCATTTTGTTAGCCATGGCAGATTTACTATAGTCTCAAGGGGGTAGGCTCATTGCCTTGGACTGGAGTTTGATAGGAGACTGTCAAATGTTTGCTGCTGAGAAATAAGCTAGCCCACTGTTGTTGTATCTTTCGTCTTTTCCCGGTTAGGGGTTGCCACAGCAGAACTCCGGTCCGCTAATGATTGGCAGTAGATTTTCTACGTACCGAGTTGCCAGCCCTGATGCACAACCTTCAACAAAGGTACGCCCATTCACGCATGTCTCCACACAGAAGACGCTTTAGCTGAGAATCGAACAGAACAATGTCTTACTGTGAGGTGACAATGCTACCGCAGCACCACCACCGCAAAGCAAAATAAGTTAACCCACTAAAAATCAAATGCATTAAGTTTGGTTCTGGTGTTGCTGCATGTAATATTCCAGGATTGCAATACATTTTTGTTCTTATTTTTTAGAAAACTCTTCCCCTAAAGAAATTAACTGGGGGAAAAATACCTGCTTGCTTCATCTGCAAGAACTATGCAATGTTAATGAACTAATGTCTTTACATGGTGGTGCTACTTGATAACCACAGACAACTAATAATTCCCCTATACTCTGCCCCCAAACTTAGCAGTCAGTATTTGTAGGACATATTGCTAGAGTCATTGTCAACTGAAAGGGAAAAGCTCATTTTATAATCTATATAGAAGATTTCTACCATAAAATCTTTCTTTTATTTTTTCATGGAACAAGGGAAGTCTGCATAATATAAACTGTACACATAAACATCCTTTCCTGAATGCTGTACAATGCTTTAAAAAGCCTGTGCAATACTGCAGTAAATATTGACAGTACCTGCTGAACACTTGAAGCTTTCCATGTCAGTTTCAAAATTCATTGTATGGATTTGAGAAATTGCAAATATTGGAAAAAGGGGTATTGCAATTTAAAATGTAAGTGTGAAAGAAGTAACTGCCAATGTACACATAAAATGGCAGCATGCAAAATTAATGCTACTTACTGAGCATAAACAAGGGGGAAGAGGCCAAAAATTTATTTGGACTGCAGGTTAGAGACTGCCTTCCCTGTCAAGGATTGATATCAGAGTATAGGCAAAGGGAAAGAAATAGGGGGCTCCTAAATGAAAGACCAGAACTGGTGGAGTTTTTAATAGAATGTAGAACAGAAGCTGCCATTAAAAAATGAATAATTAGTAAAGCATATAAAATACTGCATGATAATTACAAGAATCAATCAGAGGAGCTTAGAAAGGATTGGGAAGAGAGACTGGATAAGCAATTCAAAAAGAGACAATGGGGGATATATGTACATCTCCCAAATATGCAACAAGGTCTAGAAGACTTAGGATCATTGCCTGGAAATGTTTACATAGGTATTTTTATACCCCAAGTAGACTCTAAAGAATTTTTCCTCAGGTGGATAGCAAATGCTGGAGGTGTGATGGGCAAGAAAGAGGTAGCTGGAAGCATTGTTTTTGAGTTGTGATGAGCTGGCAGACTTTTGGGATTCCCTGCAGGCTGCTCTGGTGGAGATGCTGGGAGGGTGGATTAGACTGACTGGGGAGATGATTTTTTTGAGTTATGCTACAGAATTGGAATTGCCTAGACATAGTAAAGCCTTGCTGAGTCTAATTATAGTGGCTGCCAAAAACGTAATTACTAGAAAATGGAAATCAGAGTCTAGACCAACTTTACTAGAAGTAGTGAATATAGTAACTGAGATAAACAACTGGAATTGGGATCTTTAGAAAAGGGAAGGAGCAAACTACATAGAAAAAATGGGAATTGTGGGAAAAGTATATGCAGAGCAGGAATGAGGTTTAAGCGACAGGATTTGAATGAGCTATATAATGCTTAAGTGACAATGACTAGAATGTTTGTAAGTGATTAGTAATGTTTACAACTGCTGGGGTGCCTTCTGTGCGGAGACTGCATGTCCTCCCTGTGGCTGCATGGGTTTCATCTGGGTGCTCCGGTTTCCTCCCATAGCCCAAAGACATGCTGTAGGTGGATTGGACACTCTAAATTGGCCCTAGGTGTGAGTGCGTGTGTGTGCCTTCTGTGGAAGGTTGGGTGCTGGGTTGGCAACTCAACACCGTAAAACTCCACTGCCAATCATGAGCAGACAGGTGATCTGCTGTGGTGACCCCTAACTGGGAAAAGCTGAAAGAAGAAGAAGACTGAGCATAAACAAGGACAGAAGGAAGTACAATGCCTTGTGAGTACAGGGAAATGAGACAGGACTGTTTGTGTTGTGATTCAAATGTTAAACATGTACATAAAAAGGACAACTGAATGAATGTTTGTTTGATAATATTTATTGAATGTAAAAACTGAAAATAGCTTTCAATACTACTAACAAGTAATATGAATGAAGGGAACAGGGGTAATTACAGTTCATCAATAAAACTGTGGTAAACCACTTTGAAGTCATTTTTTTCTGTTTTTAATTTTTAGTCATGACTTGTACACTTTTATTAACCTGGTCAAGTGATCTTCTTTCATACCATACCTAAGTGGTGTACAATGCATGTGCACATTGTAACTTGGTATGTCCTGCAAAGTACACTATACCACCTCATGAAGTGTATCTGTCACTTCCACCCTGACCAGTATGCTCACCTCCATTGTACTCTCCAGATCAATGGTATGGAGATGGAATGTGCCACGCTGGAGCTCCTTCCTTCCTTCAACCATCACTGTGGTTACCCTTCCTCTGCACTTATATATTGCCTTCTGTATGCAGCACTAGTACCATTGGGCATTCTGTGCTTTCTCCTTATAATATGTGTCCTACCTATGGAAATATAGTGGGTTTCCTTTTGCAAAAGTCTATAGTCATATACCTCATCTGACTTGTCTGAGGGTAGCTTATGGTAGTTTTAGAATGCGCTTTCCACTAGGTCACAGTAACTCAGGAAATCTGTGTGCTCCCAACAGTGCTGGAAGTTTATGCTGTGTGATACACTTTTATCTCATCACACGTTTCCCTAGGTCACATAAGATAAAGGAGTGTAGCCAGATTTTTCAGATTGTACTGTATGGTCCTGTATTGCTACCCCCCACATCAGTAATGACCCATCTTCTGCAGTCAGGTGGTGGTGTTAGGTTAGACAGAGTCTGAGGTGAAGTCCTTCATGTCACCCCCTCCTGTTGCCCTTAAGTGTCTCCTGTTTTTCTCCTGGCCTCCCCACACCATATATATAGATATAGATAAACGGGTCTATATTAGAACACTGAACTTTCAAAAATTCGAGTGTTCTAATATCAAACCCTATTAATCGAAAATTTAAAACATTGAACATACAGAACAACAATTTTTTTCCTAGGAAAACAATTTGCTGTTCCAAAACACATACACACAACACAAGCACACCAAACAAACAGCAATTCACACACATATACCTAAACTCTTACACCTAACCCTACACTAAACTATACATACACCACTAACTATCCACTTGCCTTAACCCAAACTCTAACCCTAAGGTCCATCATTATCACACAGTCACCTCACCCGTGCCCTAACCCTAACTCAACTACCCCACCCTAACCCTCACGTCCACACAAACACTTACCTGACCCACGCCCTAACCCTAACTCTCCCACCCCGCCCTAACCCTCATGTCCACACAATTGTACACTTACCTGAACCCGACCTGTAACTTTCCACCACAGCGCTGAAAATACCGAAGCAACAGAAACGGACAACCAAATTCTTTCCCTAGGAAAAAATTTGGTTTTCTGTTTCTTCGATATTTTCGCTGAAAACAGGTCGATATTAGAACACTCAAAATTTTGAAAGTTCGGTGTTCTAATATAGACCCATATAAACAGATATAGATAGACATACAGCTGCAGACTGTATATATATATATATATATGTATATGTATATACATATATATATATATATATATATATATATATATATATATACACACACACACACACACACACACACACACACACACACACACACACACATATATATATATATATACATAGATCACACACATACACACACACACACACACACACACACATAGGAAAGCAACTCATCTCTCTCCCTTTCTTTGTTATATGAATGCCGATGGTAAACAAAACAAAAAGGAATTTACTGTAACCATTAGCATATCTTCATTTGCTAATAGAGTTTAAAAATAGTGATGTGATGTTTGCCTTTTGCCTCATGAATTCTGATGTTTTTGAAAATTTAATAGTAAAACTGAACATTAGTTACTAAATATCTGATCTAAATCTACAGAAAAAAGACATACCCATAATTGTTTGTGAATTAGCATTTACAGACTTTGCTGCATTGTGCAAATTATGTATGTTCTCCACTTTCTAAATATTTATTAGATCTACTGAAGTGACGGCAACTGGTGCAATTTTTAGGACCAGTCTTCAGTCCAGATACACAATAAAACTCTTCTGTTCCAAATTCTGACTGCCAAGAGTAGTGCTAGTTAAAAATACAAAGTTACAGACTCATACCACCCATCAAACTGACACTATCACACCTGTAAAGACAGTAATATGGTGCAGGCTGATGACACAGTGCAGGTGGTTATTTCCACACCTATAATGACAATAATATGATGCAGGCTGATGACACAGTGCAGCTGGTTTCTTCCACACCTGTAATGACAATAATATGGTGCAGGCTGATGACACAGTGCAGCTGGTTATTTCCACACCTGTAATGACAATAATATGATGCAGGCTGATGACACAGTGCAGCTGGTTACTTCCACACTTGTAATGACAATAATATGGTGCAGGCTGATGACACAGTGCAGCTGGTTATTTCCACACCTGTAATGACAATAATATGACGCAGGCTGATGACACAGTGCAGCTGGTTACTTCCACACCTGTAATGACAATAATATGACGCAGGCTGATGACACAGTGCAGCTGGTTATTTCCACACTTGTAATGACAATAATATGGTGCAGGCTGATGACACAGTGCAGCTGGTTATTTCGTGACACTCTGTTGTTTAACTCATAAATCGGTATTTCCAGGAAATAATGAAAATTAGAGAGGTATGCTTTGTATGGGCTTTCTTTAGGTTACCTGCATACAGCAGGCAACATGATTGGAGGAGGCATCAATATGATCAGGTACATGCAAAAAAAAAATGACTAAATCATAGATTGTACAGTGAAAAGAGTTGAGGGCAGTGTGCTGCCTCTGTAAAAGCTGTTGTTATATGAACTTTACGTGAAACAGAATGATATTTAATAATTGTCCCTGATTTGGGCTTTTTGCTCCCCAATTATTTTTGGGTTAGCCCAGTACTCTTGAGCAAAGGAGTAGAGAGGTATGCATTACCAAAAAGAAGGGGCATGTCACATCACCACAGCCGAAATTCTTCAAAATTCTTAACTGGTGAAGCTCTGGGGAACTTTTGCTAAAAACAGTGCTGTAACCAAGTTCATTCATCTGCTGTTCATTCACTTTAACCATAGCAGTTACATCAGTAAATCCTTCATATTTGAAGCTGGATATGCAAGATGCTTTCCTGAGGTTGCTACCAGAAAGTTAGAAACTTTATCAACTCCCGCTTGCTCTGCTGATCAGTACATGAATGGACATGTAGGGAACATCTTCAAATAGTGTTTTTAGTGTGTGTGTGTGTGTGTGTGTGTGTGTGTGTGTGTGTGTGTGTGTGTGTGTGTGTGTGTGTGTGCATGTGTGTGTGTGTGTAAAATAATGCTTTCATAAGACCACAGTTTTTCCCTCAAAATTTTATGGTACAAGGTAGCTTTGCATCCTTCCTCATAAAGTTCCTCAACACTATGGACCATATTAAGAAAATCTTGCACTCAGCTGCAATGGCACTTGTGGTTAAGTCAAAGATCAGAATGGCTGATAACAATTAAAAAACTTAGTAATCATTCAAGGTAAGCAGCTGGTAGATTCAAAAACGTATGAGCACACATAAAACTGGAAAGTGGAACTCAAACCAAAAGCTGTAGATGGAATGAAGGAGCGAACACAATTCTTTAGTACTTTCTTTCAAATCTATTCTTCATGAACTTCTTCAGAAAAAAGTTAACCTCTCAAAACACACCTCTTATAAAGTTACATCACACATCACATGACTTTCATGATACTTTAAAGGTATAAAATCATACCATAAAAATAAAAAACTGTCTTGTTTTCCAAACAGCTTTGAATGTCAAAACATCATAAAAAATGTCTTAATATAAAAACATCATCATATTATTATGATTTGAATGTTATTTTAGTGCTAAAAAATACAAAGTTTTCAAACTTTGATGTTCTAATATAGACCCTTTTCCTATGTAGTAACTAGGACAAGAGTCACATACTGCCACATAAACTATGTTTGTACTCTCACAGGTAAATTCATTCTGAGACAAAATGCTGCCAAACCCATCATCGGGGGTGGGGTGGGGATTATGATGTAACTAACAACAGGAAAAAGAAGGACAACACAGTGTTCACCATTTCTTTCCCCATCCCCATTGTCAATGAGATGGGTGTTATTAAACACATAATTAAGGACATTTGGAAGCTTTTGATGGGGAATAGGGAACTCATACAGGTAGTCAGTACAGAACCCAAATTCACCTATAAGAAAATCAAGAACATCAAAAATATTTTGGAAAATGGAGGGGGGGAAGCACACTTTAGCATTGACTGATGCGAATAGTGTTTGAGGTACTTTCTCCTGCAGGAAGTGTAAACAATGTAGGTATATAAGCAATACATCTAGTACATTTATTACACATCTTAAAAGAACTATTTGGGTCCATAGACAGTTTACCTGTGAGAGTACAAACATAGTTTATGTGGCAGCATGTCACTCTTGTCCTAATTACTACATAGGAAAAACCATTAGATGCTTTAAGCCTAGAATATATGAGCACACACTTGCTATTAAGAAAAAGGACTTTACCAATGCTTTAGCTAGCCATGCTATTCACTCTGTGAACTTTAAAAAGTTCACCTTTTCAGACATAGATTATATTCAACAGCTGGTAGATTATTGCAAGCTGTTTGAACTAACTGTAGGTGGCCAGCAAATGCAGTTCGCAAAACATTTAGTGCAAGACTATTCTAGAAGTGCGATTCAGTACAGCATCCTAGCAATGAAAGAGTGCAATTTCTATTTCTTGCATGCGGTGCATGATAAATGTACACAATCAGCTGCTATAGCTGTTCTTTGCTGCCACTGCAAATATTACAAATTATTACAAATTATATTAATGACTACTTTATTTTATTTTAACTCCTTCACTCCAAAGGAGCTCAGGAAGTTTGCACTCTAACTTCACATGGGTGGAGCCCATAACTCTCAACTGTGCAGATTTCCGCAGAATGTCCAGATTTTTGCCTCAAAATTTCGATCTGTTCCTCATAAAATTTGTGATATTCTGGCAAATCACTGGGGTGATTTGAGGAATGAAATCACTAAATAATGACAAAAAACTGAGATTCAGACATCGTGTCATTTAGAAAATACATTTTTAACACAAACCCTGTTATTTTAGCTACTTTCTAGGTTTACAAGAGCAATATTTTAAATATGTCCCTATTTTTGGGCTTTTGTCCCCCCATTATGTAAGGCTTTGTCCAGATTTCTTGGGCTAAGAGGTTGAACGGTATGGTGGAGCCAAAGCCTTTTGATAGAATCAAATTATGCCCTCACATTTCAAACAAATGTTCATATCTCTGGAACCATAGGGGTTATGAAAGAAGTATAAATGGCAAACTCTTTAGCACAAACTATTTTATAGTGGTAGTATTCTTTAGGTTCTAGGTCTTAAACCAAATTTTATAAGTCACAGTAAACAAAGTAACTATTGCATTTGTAATATTTTGTAAACAACTTACAATATATCAGCAACCACTCAAGTTACACACATACTGTCAGCAGCATTTTATTCATCTAGCAGAGCTTTCATATGAGTCTAAGGAGTTCTGTCTGTGTTACTTGGTTGTTGAGATATTTAAAAATGTGAAAATTATATCTATATAAATTAATATAATAAAAACATCAGTTAATATCTACTTACCTGCACTAGACAGGGGTCTAATACTAATGCAGTTGAATTTCCCATTGTGTAAGCTTTAAGATGAAATATATTTAAAACCTTGTACATAGCATGGTTTTGTAATTACTGATGCAAATATGTACAAGCAATATTTGACACTTAGAGGCATCAGTAGGAGTTAACTGCAGATGCACCTGGAGGCGTCACTCAATGTAATGAGTTAAAACATATTTTTTGACTATTAGCCAAGTCGTATAGTTGAGCACAGCAACAAACCCCAATACAACCACACTAAAAAGCATAGGTTCATAAATAGTTACTAGGCATGTGGTCCAGAATGCCATTGAAGAATCTAGTCCAATTTACCAATAGCCCCAGAGAACTGTCTGGTTAAGTGACCTGCTGAGTCATACAGTAGGCAAATGTAGGCTGAGCGAATCAAAATCTGGACTACAGGAAACAGTTCATTAACTGCACATAAGCCTTAATCCTTTGCATTAACTTCCAGTGCAACATATCCCATTGTTTGAATTCTTGTTATATTTTTCCTATTTTTGTTTAGTGTTTTGAGAAAGTTTTCCTGGAATCTGCATCTCCCATGTTCACAAATGTGAGAGACTGGGACACTTTTGTAAGTCACACAAATGGGAGAGCTAATGCTGAGTGAACAAGCTGTAATTTGCAACAGGGCTTTACTGGACAAGCTCACCCAGAATATGCTACAGTTTGCTGTCAGGGAAAGGTTAGTTCGCTTTTTATTTGTTATGTTTTGTATTACTTTATTGCCTTTTTCTATTTTGTATACTGTGATTTGTTTTCTTTACACTGTGTTTTACTTGTATTCTGCTTTTAACTGCATGCTAAAACTTGAAAAGAGACCACAGCTCTGTCTCTTGTGAGTCAGACAGCGATTTTTCCCACCCTCCCACTTGGTTACTGTTGTGTTCTTAAACACCACTGCCTTTCTAGTTGCATGGCCCTTATGTTAATTTGACAATATATCTCATTTCCTCTCTGCTTTGACTGGCTGGTGCGACTAAGCACAAAATTATCATTTTGTGAAATCACAATCTATCTTGCTGTTTTAAAAATAGTGACTCTCCACTAAAACTTAACTTTTAGACAGGTAAAACTTAAGTTACCTACTTTCACATCTAACTCCTCTAGTGCACACTGTAGTGTTTAGGATAAATCATTTTTTTCATCTTACCTTTAAGCATCTATTGCAAGACAAACAGTTATTGTAGAGCCCACATTATGCCTCTCAGTAGTCATCTTGGGATTAGTGTTTCTGTTTTCTCCTGGGGAGAGAAGGAGTGCAGTTACATTATTTCCTGGAGACTGCTGATCACCAGAAAGCTTAATAACTGCTTTATAGGTGACAGCTCAGAATCTATGCTTATATTCTGATCCTGGTGAGAATAGGAGTAGAGGTCACTGATTCCTGACTATTTCTGGTTGGAGAGTGAGTAGTATCTGTGCTTAACATACGTGATTCGTATGGTTGCTATTCGAGGCATCTACCAAAAAAAGACTACAAGCCTGCAGACCATTGTATCATCTGGGACAAGATTGTAGATCACCAAACAGGCCTGCTTTAGGTAGAACTAGCCAGTTATTTTAGTTTCAGCACTCAAAACTGTTTCCTTGTGCTCAGCACTTGCTCAGAACTCGTTGCAAGCACTAAATAAACTACAAATTACTACAGCACTCAACTTTCCTCACTTGTCAAGAGGAAAACAGTTCTTAGTACTTAAATTAATAAGCACCTATCAGGCATGTCCATGGGTCATCTCCCAGTGTTTTCACCTGTCCACCTGATGAATCTGGGCATCTTGGGGCAATGTAGCAATTGCCCCATGTACACTAACAACCCTCTCCTCCTACCACCCAACACTACAACCTGTGAGAGATACACTTATATAGCCAAACTGGAAGCCAAGCTCTCTCCAGCCAAGACTGGACTAGACAGTCAAGAGGAGTAGGTTAACACCTGCACCACACCATACTCAACACATAGTCCTTCAAAACCCACACTACCAAAACCCACACATAGAAACACAAAGCACACACCTACATTTACGTAGGCTCTCAATAAAAATCTGCCCAAGCAACAGAGACCTCCCAAGCTGAAATGCAGACAACCACCACCCTCCCAACACTACCCAAATGACACATAGCCCACAAAATCAGTGTGCCACTCAACCTCAACCCATAAGGCAAAACAACATACCCAACACACTAGTCACAGATGACTCTATAGTCAGGCACACTGATGTCCCACTCACCAGGCTAAACAAGGAGAAAGTTACTGTCAGCTGTCTGTTTGGTGCCAGGATACAGCACATAATGCATGCACTCAGGTCACTCCACAACAAGTACAAATACGACTATGTCATTGTCCATGTTGGTGTGAATGACCTGAGACATACCTCCCTGGACTACATGAAAAGAGACGTGGAGGAGCTTTCAGCTCTTGTAGCCCAGGTAGATATGACCCTAGCCCTGAGTAGCATCCTGCCATCACCCAGAATGATACCACAGTACAAGGACAACATGATTGACTTCAACAATTGGCTAAGGTTCTGGTGTCATTTTAAGAGGATCCAGTATCCGTCTGCCTGGGACGACATGGTCGACAGACCACGATGCTTTGCCAGAGATGGCCTGCACCAGTCACCCTTGGGATTCCGGATACTGGCTAAGGCTCTTGCCACCCCTATAGTGCTCTTTTTAGGCAAAGTTCAAATGCTAAATTCACCACCGTAACAGGTACAAGCAAGCAAACTCTGAGGGTAATGCTACTCAATGCTAGAAGTTTAAACCTCATAATGCACTCACTCGAGGCACTCCTTAAAATGGGGAACATCGACATCTATGAAGTGACAGAGAACTGGTTCAAGGCTCCAGAGAGCACCCCTGCATTACCAGGCTATAATTCATACCACACCTTTCGGCCACCTAACCTGGACTGAAACACTAAAGGCGGAGCTGTGTCCATATTCATTAAGGATATCCACATCTCCAGGCTAGTTGCTCAACATAATGCATCCGAAATTATCCAAGTGCAACTAACACTGGGCAAGACTGCAATCCAGGTTGTAGCTTGTCACAGCTCCCCCACCATGCCCCAGGATTCCCACTCTTCATTTCTTAAGATACTGGAAAATATTAAGGTACAACCCAATACCTTAATTATGGGCAATTTCAACTACCCCACCATCAACTGGGAAAACTACATATGCACCAACTCATTTGCTCAATGTTTTCTGGAATTCATAAATTCCAATGCATTGGATCAGCTTGCCCACACCCCCACCAGGGGCAGCAATATCCTGGACCTGGTCATTACCAATATGGGTAACCAGTGTTCCAAGCCAGAGGTCAACTCCTCCTGGTCAGATCCGACCACAAGTTAAACTCCCTAGACATCCATATCCCACCCCCACCTCCCATTAGGGAAACCACTGTAAAAAACTACTCCAAAGCCAACTTCATGCTTCTTAAGACAGAAGTGGCAAACTTCACAACACCAATGCAGATGGAAAATAGAAGTATGACTGCTGAATCTTATTCAAATGCACTGTATAAGCATATACACGAGTGCATGGATTGTGCCATCCCCAACAGAACCAAGATGCTATCCTCCAAAAAAGAAAGCCAATCTGGTTGTCCCCTGCCATAAACAAACTCTACAACAGAAGGAAGAAGCTGTTGAAAAAAAAGAGTAAAATCCCAAGATTGGAGGAACTCCCTGGTCAGCCTCACCAAAAAGCTGAGATCCCTCATAAAATCCTCCAAAGCCAGTTATGAACATAAAATTGCCACTGATTCCAAAGACAACCACAAAGCATTCTACATCTATGTCAAGAGTCTCAATGGCAACACTCAGATCTTCTCTGAGCTATAGCACAATGGCACTAAATATACAGAACCAACTGATATTGCCAACATCCTGGCAGATAGGTTCAGTGCTAACTTTACCCCCCACTCACCCTTCAAAGGGCCCATCTTAATACCGGAAGAATGCAAAGCCCCAGTAATCACGGATGAACAAGTAAAGACCACACTCTTCAAAGCCAAGAACACAGCATCCATGGGACCAGACAATATCCCAGGCTGCATACTTCACAAACTACAGAACAAACTGGCACCCCACCTAAGTATCGTGTTCAGTCATAGCCTCACCTCAGGCTATGTGCCTACTCAATGGCACACAGTGACGGTTATCCCACTCCACAAAGGGGGTGCCGCCATGGACCCCAGAAACTACCGCCCCATTAGCCTGAGCCTGGTCTGCAAGGCCATGGAATATATCATCTTGGAGCTTTTAAACAAAGACATAGGTAACCTCCAAACTCTGGACCCCACTCAGTTTGGGTTTGTACAAGGTAGATCATATCTAATAAACCTGACTGACTTTTTTGAAGCAGTCACTAGAGCCATAGACAAGGGCAAGGTAGTGCACACAGCATATCTTGACCTTGCCAAGGCTTTCGATACCATCCCCCACTCTGGAATTATAGATAAACTCACTAAACTGGGCATAAATCCCTATGTCGCAAGATAGGTGGCCAACTGGCTCACTGACAGAACCCACACAGTAAAAGTAGCCAACTCCAAATCCAACTTCAGACCAGTGACGAGTGGAGTACCACAGGGTTCAGTCCTGGGTCATCTCCTGTTCGGCATCTACTCTTGCAGGCCAACACAGAAGGTCTTTGGCTAAGAAAGTTCACAGATGACTGCAAACTGGGAGCCATAATAGAATCACCTAATGATGTAGATATTCTACAAAACGGCCTCACAGAGACAGATGCTTGGTGTCAAAGTCATGGCTTCAAGATCAATGCCAAGAAGTGCATTGTCATCCCTTTGGGAAAAAACTCGGTACCCATGAACTACCACATAGGCAGTAGCTCACTAAACACTGAAAGTGTGATAAGAGACCTCAAGACACAGGTGGACAGTAGTTTCTCCTTTGATAACCACATTGCCACAGTAGTCAGGAAATCCTTCTACGTGGCACACCTCATCACAAAAGGGTTCTCCTCTACAAAAAAGGAGGTCATTGTTCCCCTCTACTCATCCCTCATCAGACCCATTATGGAGTACAATGCCCCATTTGGCATGTATCTCACAAGACAGCTACAACAACTGGAAAGGCCCCAGAAATATCTCACTAAGAGGATTACCGGCCTCAAACAGATGCCATACGCAGACCATTTAAAAAAACTCCAGCTCTACTCTGTTGCATATCGCCTTCTCAGAGGTGATCTCTGCCTGACTTACAAAGCTATGTCAAACCCAGAGCTGTTGGACATGCTACACTTAAAGAAATCTCAATCTCTGCAAACCACATGCTCCAGGGACCTAAACCTTGTCACCACAATAAACAGAACATGCTGGAGGGATAGATTCCTGTCCCTGAGGCTTCCCATACTCTGGAAAAACTACCCTTTCATGTCAATCAAAGCTCCTCATTGTCCCTCTTTAAGAAAAGCCTTGACAACTGGATGGGAAATAAAAAATTCACCCGGGGATCACCTCTGTGGCACTGCTTGACAGGGGCACAGGAAAATAATTTTCTTGGGTAGCGAAAACCAGGGAACCTTTTTGGCTAGGCTTATATAGGCCCCAGTTCCGATAGCTTAGTACCTACCTATGAACCTATGAACCTATGAGTCTAGCAGCACAGTTTTAAGGCTTTGTAGTTTCTGTGGTACAGGGTCTGATTTCCAATGCCTTTATTTGCCTACTGTGTGACCATGAGCAAGTCACTTATCCAGACAGTGCTTAGGGGTAACTGGAAATGTGGGCTAAGCTCCTAAATGCTCCTCTGGACTCTAAGCCTATTAACTGCCTATGTAGCTATCTATTTGGGGGATGGGGATGGCATAACGGTTAATGTATTTACCTCAGAGACGCAAGACTGAAGGGAAGATTCTCACCTTTGAGAGAAACTGGCTAGGCTTAAAATGGCCCACAAGGACAGCTAGCCTATCACTTACCTATGAGCCTATAAAAGGCAAGCCACAAAATAGGGTCTGGCTGTCATTTTCATCTGCACTGCTCTTATCACCCCTTTTGGCTTTTCTCCTTCCCATTCTTATGTGAATATTGACCAAAAGCTGCTACTTTAGAAACTGTAGCAGTTCCTTTATCTTTTTTACTAGGTCAGTACCAAGATCTGTAATTTTATTTCAGTAGTGATGCTTTATTTAATTTTATTTAAGAAGTAATGCTTTATTTACTTTTAATTCATTGGTAACACTTTATTATATGGTTGACAGGTTCAGAATAAGGCTATGCAAACCTCATGGTATGTAGGATGACAGAATTGTTCAAACAAGTAATCCCCTATAATATGGACTAGTTAAATCTCCTGCCGAACAATACTGTGGTCTGTGAGGTGGTTGTACCTGAAAATCAGACATAATTTTGTGTCTGAAATAAGGAACTGAGCCTAAAAGTAAAGGCAACTGCAGAACATTACTGTGCCAAATATCTAACTAAAAACTATAAACTAAAACAAACTACAGCATGGTGGTAGAACAAAGGAATGCATTGTCTCACAAATACTGCCTACATAAAACAATACTGCACTTTTAACTGAATGCACAGAAGAAATGTCAGCTGTACAGAATATAAAGATTTTTTCGATTTATCTGTTTGCTTCCCCTTTCCAATCAACAGTAACATAATGCTTTTAGTCACTGTCCTACTGTCACGACAAAACACATAAATACTCTCCATCCTCATAGCAGCTGCCCATATTTATATAAAAGTATTTTCCTTCTAGTGCTCCTTAAGTCTGAAACTATTTACTGTTAGCTCAAGCTTCCAACTCATTGCACAGTTCACTATATCCTCTCACTCACTAATGCTACTGTTGTCCACATTTTTAGATTAAAAAAATCAAAACGTGTTTTTTTTTAGATACTGCTACACCATAATCAAAATGAACTTGTGATTTAGTGATCATAATGCTTTATACCTCGTACTAGAATACTTGGCATAGTAACTTGACTTAAATATATTTTTTCTGCTCCTTTTGCAGGCTAAACACCATCTCTACTAGTCTACACACTTCACTTCTTGTACTCCCCCTTTCTCTTAGTGCCTAACCAGTTTTAAGACAGGCTTTCATTATCAGTCTGTCAGGCAGCTTGCTATAACTTTTGGCAGCCTTTTGTGAAATCATGCAGAGTACTTGTGTACAAACAAAACAAACCTGCATTCTTGTTCCTACATTATGCTGC
The DNA here is from genome assembly GCF_019279795.1 of Protopterus annectens. Taxonomy (NCBI): domain Eukaryota; kingdom Metazoa; phylum Chordata; order Ceratodontiformes; family Protopteridae; genus Protopterus; species Protopterus annectens. Next base: position 7,250,835 of record NC_056740.1, read on the forward strand.
ACACAACAGATATGCAAAGCACATCTTAAAGGCTCACAATTCTAGAGGATACAGTTTATATAGGCTGGGCCTGTTTCAGAGGAGACCCACGCAATTTGAAAGTCCTGCATATCTACATTTTTAAATGACTACTTTTGGCAGAATTATAAAAATGCATATTTTTATGTTATATTGATGACTTATGCAAATGCAAACTTTCCTCTAGCAAAAAATCATCACTAATTTTTATTCTGTTCCAGCTCTGAAAGGCCAGATAGTCATACCTCTCAGATGTACAGATTTTTGTAGAATGTCCAGATTTTTGCCTCATATTTTTGGTCTGTTTCTCATAAAATTGTGCTTTTCTGCAAATCATTGGTAAATTATTGAGGAGGATATATATATATATATATATATATATATATATATATATATATATATATATGAGTTATCACTGCACTCATTTCACTGTGTGCGGAAATGTGAGCATTTTTTTTATTAATGGTACACTTGATCGATTTATGTAATGGTCAGAATTTATTATATTGACTGTTGCATAATTCCTGGGCTTTTCCCTTTTCCTCATGTTTGTGCAGCCCTGGAGTTAGTATATGTAATTTCCGTGGGTTGTGAAATGGAGCATAAAAGTTATTTTATTATTCCTTTTTGTAATCGTAAATGTAACCTATTGAATTACATTTGTGATTACATTTTTTGTTGATTTTTTTGTGATTGATGGTATTCGCCAGTGAGTTTGTTCGATGTCTTGTGTTTCGATAAAATTCAACATCAATTATTCATTATAAACTTATATCTATACACACGCACACACACACACACACACACACACACACACACACACACACACACACACATTGATATATATATATATGTATGGATCTACTTCATAAAGGCAACTTCCCACAAAGTCGATTGCCATAAAATTGATACTGATAAAACAAACACCAACAGGGTAAGGTACCACCTCAAAAAGTAAAGTAGCAAAGTCCAAAAAATAGAGGTAATACTCCAAGACAATCGAAGCCAACCAGGAACTTGATGCAAGAAGTAAAATAAAATATCCTTTATTGCTGTAAAATAGTGAGCGTTTTCGCGTTACTCAGAACGCTTCTTCAGACTTCAATAAAAACAACAGTAATAACAGTAATGTATATCAAAGATTTTTGCACATTCTTCATATTGTTGAGTATATATATTTGGTTTTAAAATGTTGATAAAGTTTTTATTGAGTTTTTGTAAGGAATATATGTACACTTTCTTAGCTATGAGATACATGATCTAACTAATGAATATTATCCATGTGACTATTCCTGCAAGTCTTATTGGATCCTTTGAATAATATGTGCATGATTGGTTACCTCTACATATAAAACCAGAGTTATTACTGTTGTTTTCATTGAAGTCTGAAGAAGCGTTCTGAGTAACGCGAAAGCGCTCACTGTTTTATAGCAATAAAGGATATTTTATTTTACTTCTTGCATCAAGTTCCTGGTTGGCTTCGATTGTCTTGGAGTATTACCTCTATTTTTTGGACTTTTCCATAAAATTGAGATGAAATCGTCATAACCTCATATAAGCAAAAATGCATATTAGCGAATCTTGAAAACTCAAAAAACTGTTTGCACATGTCAGACAGCATTCTTATGAATGCAGATCACACTGGATTCATAAGAAAAGATTCTACAGGTAAAGTGGATGAAGAAAACAAATGGAATGAAATCACAGTACAGTGAGGATCAGAAAATTACCCTTATCCCCACTGTAGTGCGATCTCAGAGTTGGTACATTTAATTAGCAGGAAGTGTGGGGGGATCAGCCCCCTCATGTGGGGTGCGGGGGGCTTGCCCCCCTGCAAATTCATTGATAATGGTATATTTTTGTTTTTTTTATTAGTTTTGTTGTAGAATCTTTACTTATGAATGTGGTTCGATCTGCATTCATAAGAATGCTGTCTCGTGCACAAACGGTTTTTCGAGTTTTCAAGATCCACTAATATGCAGTTTCATTTATATGAGGTTACAATGATTTCATCTCAATTTTATAACGTTTGACATTGTGAGAAGTCAACTTTATGAATCAGCTTTATATACATATATATATATATATATATATATATATATATATATATTTTGATATACATATATATATATATATATATATATATATATATATATATATATATATATATAGGTTCATAGATTAGTACTAAGCTAACTGCCCTTGCAAGCCATTTTAAGCCTAGCCAATTATTCCTTGTGAAACTCAAACCCTGCACCTTGTGTTTGTAAGGCAAACACCTTAACCATTAGGCCACCCTCCCAACCCCAAAGGTTGCTCCTCCCCAGGGAGCCACACACAGTTGGCAAGTGCTGGATTCAAACCCCTACCAAACTAATATATATATATATATATATATATATATATATATATATATATATATGCACATGTGTGTGTGTGTGTGTGTGTGTGCTTTTACTGGAAAAGCTCACCCAAACTCTGCCACAACTTGCTGTGACAGAAAGGTTAGTTTGCTTTCGCATTCTTGTATTTTGTATTACTTTATTGCCTTCTTCTATTTTGCATACTGCGATTTGTTTTCTTTACACTGTGTTTTACTTGTATTCAACTTTTAATTGCATATTAAAACTTGGAAAGCTTTGTCCCTTGTGAGTCACACAGAAAATTTTTAATTTTTTTTCCAGCCCTCCCTGTTGCTGTTGTGTTTTTAAAGACAGCTGTCTTTCCAGTTGCCTTCCTCTTATATTAAATTGACCACATATCCTTCCCTTTCCCCTTTTACTGGCTGTTGTGAGTATGCACAAAATTATAATTTTGTGAAATCACTCCCTTTCAACTATTTAAATTTATTGGCCATCCCACTGTATTCCATAGAACCAGAATACAAAAGTCCCCACCCCCTTTCAATCTATCTTGCTTTTTAAAATGAATGGCACTCCACGTAGCTAAAACTTTAGTTACCCCCTTCTTCATATCTAAATGCCTAGTGCACACTGCAGTGCTTATGATATTAACTCCTTTTTTTCATCTTACCTTTAAACATCTATTGCAAGACCACCAGTTCTTGGAAAGCGCACATTCTGACTCTCGGTTGTCATCTTGGAATTAGTGCCTCTATTTTCTCCTGGTAAGAGAATGAGCACAGGGACATTATTTCCTGGAGAGTTCTGATCACCAGAATGCCTAATAATGGCTTCATAGGTGACAGCCTGGAATTTGTGCTTATATTCTACTCATGGTGAGAGAAAGAGCAGAGTGCATTGATTCCTTACTGTTTCTGGTTGGGCAGTGAGAGTCTGTGCTTAATTTTCCTGATTGGTCTGGTTGCTATTCAAAGCATCTTTCAGGAAAAGGCTAAAATAAACCTACAGACCCTTGCATCATCTGGGACAAGCCTGTGGGTCACCAAACAGGCTGTGACCTGCTTCTCATCTTGGGAATGGTGCTAATGATTTCCTTCTTGTGAGAGAAGAAGCAAAGGAGCATTGTACCCTAGCAGAGTGAAGCTGTGGTGAGACCAGCACTAGTAGTAGCCAGGCAATAGCCATTCATGCAACTCCGCTCTTTTCATCATTCCCGACAAGCTAATTCTTTATTTTCTTTATGCACTGCTTGATTTGTTTCCAACTTCAGAATATCTGCCTAAATACTTCATCCTTAAATTTTCAGGGTCTACATATTAGTTTCCCCTCAAGTGTTTGGCAGTGCCCTGTACAGACACAGACATCTCTTGTGACATTTTTGCTGTAAAAGTACAACTGATATTTCACCAATACCTAATGCACACAGGACAGCTAGTTTGTAGTGACAAACACTGTCCTCAGAGTTGCAAACCGGATACTCCTGACATTGCGTTATATTCTTTATATATTCCAACTGTCTAATCAATAAAAAAGGGTCTGTTGCCATATATATGAACTTTCCCACTATCTCCATTACCAGCTTGGTGGATATGGGCATCCTGAGGCAATGTAGAAATTGTCTCATGCTTACTGACAACCAGTTAATTCACAAAAAAACTGATATGGTGTGTGAGAGATATATTTACTAAATGTCACTGGAGGCAAAGCTCTTACATAAAAGTACTCCTAATGTCAATAAGTTTGTCGGTAGTACACAGGCTGGACCCATTATCACACACAATTCAAAGCAGAGATAAAGACTCACTCCTAGATGAAGTGCACATAAATATTCTCAGCAATCCCAAATCCACTCTTTCAAAACCACGCCCACATCAACACATAGTGCTACTTCTCATGGAGCTTCTACCTCTAAGCCCATAAGTCCAGCCACCATAATATCCAACATTCTGGTCATTGGAGACTCCATTGCCAGATGCACTGATGTCCCTCTCACCAGGCTGAGTAAGAAGAAAGTCACAGTCTATTGCTTCTCAGTGGCTAGGATCCACCACATTATGCACACACTCAGGTCATTGGACCACAAGTAGCAGTGATTCAGTCATATTCCATGTGGGAGTAAATGACCTGAGATGTACTTCCCAAGACTATATAAAGAGAGACACCATGGAGCTCTGGGAATATGTGTCTCAGGATGGTATGAGCCTAGCATTGGGCAGCATTTTACCTTCTCCAAGGATGATGCCACAATACCAATAAAAGATGACTGACTTTAATAATTGGCTTATTTTCTGATGTCATTCTATGGGGGAACAATATTTGTCAGCATGGAAAGAGATGATCAACAGACCACACTACTTTGCCAAGGATGGTCTGCACCTCTCCCCTCTAGGCTTTTGAATATTAGTTAAAACACTGTCTTCATGTCTTCCCCATAGTGCTTTTTTTAGACAATGCCAAACTGAAAATACTTCCTCCAACATAGCAATTCAAAACCAAGAAAATCTGAAGGTATTACTGCTCAATGCTAGGACTCTAAACAAAAAAACTCCAATCCCTAGAAGTTTTCTTTACCCTAGAGAATGCTGATAACTATGCGGTCACTGAAACATGGTTTAAAGCTGTGAAGAGCACACCAACAGTGCAAGGTTACAATGCCTTCCACACATTTAGACCAGCTACTACACAGAGAGGGACTAAAAGTGGAGGTG
>NC_056740.1:7260923-7280923 GCF_019279795.1 Protopterus annectens
TCTGAAACTCAAATGCATGTCATTATTTAGTGACTGCAGTCCTCAGTTATTTGCCAGAAAATGTTGTCATGAACAAACAAAATATGATACAAAAATCAGGACATTCTGCAAAAATCTGGGCATTTGGGAGATGTGGCTCCAAACCATTTTACACCCAAAACACAAAACTCAGTGAAAATAGTGCCTACCTCACCCCAATACAGTACACCAAGTAATCAGCAGTTGATATGAGCTCTGATTCAGAAAACATGTTCATTCTTTCTCTCTCTCTGTCTCTCTCTTTCCCACATGAGCAAAATGTGCAGAACACCAAGATGCATAATACTGAGTATGTCTCATAACAGGCAAGACATTATTCTTGCTGTACAATACTGAAAACAGGCCTTTCAGAATAACATTGTCTGCACAGGGAGAGCAAGCCTCCCTGTGACCCTCACACTCCCTGATAATTTTATTTACTGAATCTGGGATTGCATAATCCCAGGGAAAAAGGCATATTTCCATAACCTGGAATTTGTCTTTTTGAAATGCATGGATTGCCTTTCACTGTTATACTGCAGGAATTGTGATTTGCCTGCTGTGAGAAGTACTCGATATTGTGCATCTCAATGTTCTGTATGTTCACTCAATTTTATTACAGAGGTACATAAAGAAATATAGAGCTACAGATCAAACTACAAAGCACAAACTGTGTTACAAAGAAACACATCATGCCTCTTTAAAGATTATACTGGGATTTATTCATATCTGTTTGCATGTGTTTAGTCATTTAAGCTTCACTGTTGCGATCAGATCAGTGTAGCTCATACCTAGGAATGGTATGTTAGAATAACAACTGATTCTTCCAGTACTGGCAAGTTCTCTCCTGCAATGAGATATGATCCTGAAGATGCATAATGTTTTGTATTTTGGAGGTTCAGTAATCAGAATTACATAAAAGACAACTGTTTTAGTGTAACTACCACATTATCATTAAGTGCTTCTGCTCAACTGTTAACTATAAATGGGCAAATATGTGCAAGTGTTCGCATATGCATGTTCAGCTTGATATATTTGTTAGGCTGAAATGAAAACAAAAACTCTTTGTATATCTAACGATATGCACGTGCAGTTTCCAAAAGGAACTGCCATTTATTTGTCAACTGTTAAACTAGTTATGACAACAGAAAACAGCTCAAAGAGTAGTTAGCACAGAGGCATGATTTATCCTGGCTATGCATACAAAGGAAAGTGTATGTGTTTCCTGAAGTTACTGAGTAAGCCCCTGTGTATGTTCCTCCCAGTGCAGAATGCTCCACTGTGGTCTAGTTCCTACCTCCTCTACAGGTTGAACCTGCAGAAGGGGTCTCTTCACCTTTCCCCATAAAAAGAAACAAGGCATTTGGATGCTCAGTGTTCCCTTTTTCAGCCATTCCTCTGATAACAAGCATGGCAGTTGAATGTGGGTCACTTGCCGATACTCACTTCCCCTGTCAATGACAAATAGTCAAGGAACATGAGGTCAGTTTTTCTGTATCAAACAAAATATTCATCAAAACTTACTACATAAAACAAGAACAAACACTTTTTTCCAGAGGAGTAAGTCTTCCCCATTTCTCCCTTACTGATATATATTAATTCCAGTGGTGGCAAGTAAAACATTCCCTAACAACACACAGCTGTCTTGCACAAACGCTGATCTCAAGTCAACCAAATAACCTCAACAAAAGAGCAAATGACCACCACCACCTAAACCAAGTGCAGGGAAACAACCCTGCACCCACGATAGCAAGCTGCATTGGAGCCAAAGATCCAGATGATATAGATGTTCTAGAACTCTATCACCATTTAATGACGTGTCACTCCATGGAAGTTCTTACTCTTTGATATGCTGCATAATACAGCTTAATGCACGGACAATATGTTGGGTCAAACATGTATTTGTATAACATGTAGTAAAGTGCACTTCAAACTATATACATACAACATTCGAAGATTACAAAGGTTCAGAAAAGGGGAGATAGGGCCCTCTACACAAAGGGAGTTTTATGGTTGCAATCTATTCTGTTGCTACTTGAATTAGGATCATTTTACTAAAGTCAGTCTGTGTATTAGATTGATGAGTAAGTACTTTGGAGGTGTCACCTTATTAAATGGGGGTTGAGGAAATGAACTTCAGCAAGATCAAGGAGACACAGAGATTTGGATCCATGCTGTTTCTCAAGGTGTAAGGAGACACACTGATTTAGTTGCACATTGCTTTTGTGGTGTTAGAAGGAGACACAGTGATTTAGTTGCATGCTGTTTGTTATGGTGTAAGGAGACACTGATTTAGTTGCACACTGTTTTGTGGTGTAAGAAGGAGACAGTGATTTAGTTGCATGCTGTTTTTCATGGTATAAGAAGGAGACACTGATTTAGTTGCATGCTGTTTTTCATGGTGTAAGAAGGAGACACAGTGATTTAGTTGCATGCTGTTTGTTATGGTGTAAGGAGACACTGATTTAGTTGCACACTGTTTTGTGGTGTAAGAAGGAGACAGTGATTTAGTTGCATGCTGTTTTTCATGGTGTAAGAAGGAGACACTGATTTAGTTGCATGCTGTTTTTCATGGTGTAAGAAGGAGACACAGTGATTTAGTTGCATGCTGTTTGTTATGGTGTAAGGAGACACTGATTTAGTTGCACACTGTTTTGTGGTGTAAGAAGGAGACAGTGATTTAGTTGCATGCTGTTTTTCATGGTGTAAGGAGACACTGATTTAGTTGCACACTGTTTTGTGGTGTAAGAAGGAGACAGTGATTTAGTTGCATGCTGGTTTTCATGGTGTAAGAAGGAGACAGTGATTTAGTTGCATGCTGGTTTTCATGGTGTAAGAATGAGACACATTTAGTTGCATGCTGGTTTTCATTGTGTAAGGAGACAGTGATTTAGTTGCACACTGATTTTCTGGTGTAAGAAGGAGACACAGTGATTTAGTTGCATGCTGTTTGTTATGGTGTAAGGAGACACTGATTTAGTTGCACACTGTTTTTGTGGTGTAAGAAGGAGACACTGATTTAGTTGCATGCTGTTTTTCATGGTGTAAGAAGGAGACACTGATTTAGTTGCATGCTGTTTTTCATGGTGTAAGAAGGAGACACATTTAGTTGCATGCTGGTTTTCATGGTGTTGAAAGGAAACAGTGATTTAGTTGCATGCTATTTTTTTGAGGTGTAAGACCCATCATATATTCAGGCATACATGGTTATTGTAGCTCTTGCTGTACTGCATCATAGCTGAATACTTATCTCCCTAACGATGGTCTTTTAGGCACTTAGTTATTCACCCCACAACTGCCTGATAAGCCAAACTAACCCTAAATCCCAACTGTGAGATAGAACCCTGGAGGGGCAGATTCTTAAAAAATTGCTTATGTAACCAGAGAATACTCCATTAGCACATTAAAGAGCTTGAGCACGCTGCTGTTCAGCACTGTTTAAAAGCAGCTCCCTGCTAATTCATCAGAAAATGCTTCTGTCAAATGTAGTTTCTAACAAATACATTCATTTAAGTTTATTCTGACATATTCTGAAATAAAACCTCTGTCAATTGTTCAAGTACCACAACCTTCACCACCCCAATTAAATATATAGGACCATAAGTCACACATTTTGAATTAACTGGTGCCATTTAAATGCAACTTGTTGCTGTCATACAAAAACAGGCCTATAGGAAACTGGTTAAAATAGAAGAAAAGAGAAAACATCAGTGATAGGGAACATGACCCTACATATATGTACGAATGCACATTGTATGACAAATAAGGCAAAGCACCTCCAACACAATGCATTTCTACATAACAAAACTGAGATGTGCCAAGAACTTAATATTGGCATTATTATTATAATCACAATTCTTGCCTGCTATTCTGTTGATTTATATTGAGCCTTTGATAAACCATTAAGGGTGGTACAATAGTACATTGGTTAGAATTGTTGCTGTTATGGGGTCGGACTCACTTCCACACCAGAAATGGATAAAGTACCTAATTAGAGAATGAATGAATGAATGAAAAAGATAAGGAATGCTACACACAACTTTCACTTTTTGGAGATTAGATAGAGGCTTTGGTCTGATTAAGGGATCTGATCCAATTCAAACTGAAGATTAAGATTATCAAACACGTTTGCTAGACACAGTCTGCAATATACTGCTTCAACACGTAAGGCAGACTACTAGTTAAATCACCATATCCTTTGGCTCAATTACTCTTCCACATTTTTCCTCATGATGTTACTTTTTTAAAGGCAGCTGACAGCAGTTCTCAGTCTGTGTTGAACTATGAGAACACCCTTCACTGTCTCTCTTGTTATTCCCGATCACGTAAGGAAGAAAGCTACAGGCAAAGGCATCATTCTTGCTGACAGTGAAATGGTTCCTCTAACCATTTCCAGCTCTCTCATTTAAACTATACCTCTCAACTGACCCTGATTTTGCATCATATTTTTTCATGTCCTTTGGAAAATGTTTGATTTTGTAGTAAATGAATGAGGATTACAGTCAGTCAATAATTCCAGATATTCCAGTTTCATAAATTATTGCTCAGAAACTACAACAGGTTCTGTATCCATGTGCATTATTAACTTCTGAAGTAGTATTTAAAATGTGTCCCTGATTTTAATCCTTTCCCTATTATTTTTGGCTTTGTCTCTGAATATTGAGCAAAACCATTCAAAGTTATGATCTCACCACCTTTTCTTAAAATGTGAATTCATTAAAACAGTCAATGAGCACTGAAATGACCACAACAAGAGGCGACCTTAATAAAGTCTTATTGCTAGATATTTTTTTCAATAAATTTCAGGCTAAATAGAACAGTCTGTTTAATTATATAAAAGATTGCTTATAGCTTGCCAGGAATTATAGGCACGTATGCCCCTTTAAATCAAAACAATAAAAAACCTGATAAACAGCACTATTCATGCATATCTAACAAGGCTCTGGCTTTTCTATTGTTGCAACGCGGTCCCCTTTCCTTCTCTGAGATACTCTGAACAGCTTAATGTACGCCTAGTGCCAGACACTATCAATGATGGATTCCTTCCCTCACACTGAAAGCCCAGTGCCAAGTCAGAAAGAAAAGATTGTATGAGCCTCAAAAATCTCATTTAGTGAACATGTTTCTATATCCTGCTTTTTTTTTTTTTTTTTCCTTTTACACAGATGCATCCTTTCTAAACTGACAGTCAAAATCATTTACAAAGCATCAGGCTTCCAGAGATTGAAGCTGAATGTTTGATGCCTGCAGCCTGGAGATCTGGGAGTTGGGGGTGGAGTGTGCAGACAAGTTACAGTCCCTCTGTGAATTGCCTTAGAGAAAAATCTGCACCACTGTCTGTAATATGGGATTTGTTCAGTTGCTATTGCCTTGTAACAGCTGGTGTTGGAATAAGTGCAATGAAATGGAAAAAAAGAATTTCAGGGACACTGGTAATGAGCCTATATACAGAAGGTCACTACTTGCTAACCCTGACTGCTCCACACACCCAGTCCCACCCTCCCAAGCCAAAGATGACCCATAGGAAATTTAGGAAAACATTTTAAATTCATTTAACGTGCATTTCATGTATCTTCTTTCTTCCGCTGCCACTTCACGTTTACTTGTGGAAGGTCTTAGAAGACAGTTTTCTACCACTTTGGAGAACCGCATGCAGACTATGAAGTCTTGAGGAGTCAGAATACGGTTTCTGTCATCCTGTTGGGTATTTTCTGGTTGAAAAACAGTTATTATAGGCATCAACCCTATAAGAAGTTTTAGCCAGTAACACCTTCATAAAAGCTTTTGTTGCATTTTTTTGCCACTTACACTGCTTACCTTAGCATACTCTCCTCTTATGTATAACTATTTTTCCAGCTGTTGTTACTGATAGTTAAATTAGTTAAAAATGTAATCTCTGCATAATAATACATAACTGAATGATTTAGCAATGCATTTTCTTTCAGCATTAGTCTGTGAATTCTAGGTGGGTTGCCATAATTTAGCAGAAATTGTAATAGTACTACTACTACATGTAACAAATTATATTTGCTGTAGATTTTCTGTGATGGTCCATTTTGGGATACACAGCCAGGCATGTTTATGTGTTATTTGGAGTCAAGATCAGCTCTTAGCGCCTCCAGTGAACACAAGTAACAATAAAGCTGGAATTTTCACATGGATGGGGGTGACAGAACCAACTTTATTATACAGCTGTGTCAAAACAAAGCTAGGAAGCATGAAACAGTAAGCACACAAACAGCAATGCAAGTTAGTAGGCCTCATTTATAAGAAACTAATTATTAAAATTAGGATTAATACATACCTTTTTAACAGACAAGAGTTAGAGAAACTTGAGGGAGCAGCAGTCAGTCAAGTGTTGATCAGAGGATTTTTTTAACATGCGGTGTTAATTTAGATTAAGTAAGAAAATTCCAAGTTGGGAGTGTCTGAATTACAGGATACAGAAGAAATTAGATGGGTATGAGGACTAGCAATCCCCTACAAGATCACCAGTGGTAGAGACTTACATGTGATCAAGATGAAGGCAGAGTTAAATGTATGTACACATAAGGCATCAGGTCTTAATCAAAGCCAATGACAACATGCTCAAGGCAGTAAAAGGGTTTCTGTTTAACTCAGGTCTCAGAAGAAGGCATCCATGTACCTGAATAATCACACAAAAGTGCTACCAGCACTAAACATTCTACAAGGAAACAGCTCCACTACTTATTATTAATGTCCACCCCTCTAGTCATGTCTAAAGGTCAGTTCCCTGTGCTTTCTCCTATTAACCTGGAGAACATGGGCATCGTAGCAACTGCCTCATGTACACCGACAACCCTCTTCTCTTACCTACCAACACTCAGACTTGTAAGAGATGCACTTATATATCCAAATTGGAAGCCATCCACTCTCCAGCCAAGACCGGAATAGCTGGTCAAGAGGAGAACACACACCAGCACTGCCTTCACATAAAAACACAAACCATGCACCCACCTTCGCGGAGGATCTCAATAAAAATCTACCAAAACAGCAGAGGCCTCCAAGGCAGAAATGCACTCAACCACCACAACGCAACACTAATCACGAGACACATAACTCTCCTAAAGAGTGTGCCACTCAACTAAAGCCCCTAAGGCAAAATAGCTTTCCCAACACACTAGTCATAGGTGATTCGATAGTGAAGCACACTGATGTCTCACTCACTAGATTGAATAAGGAGAAAGCAACAGTCAGCTGCCTGTCAGGTGTTAGAATCCACCACATAATGCCTGCACTCAAGGCCCTCAACAATACAAATATGACTCTATCATTTACATGTGGGTGTGTGAATGACCTGAGACATACCTCCGTGGACTACATGAAAAGAGACATGGAGGAACTCTTGGATTATGTAGCCCAGGCGGGTAAGACCCTAGCCATGAGCAGCCTCCTGCCATCACCCAGAATGATACCACAGTACAAGCAGAAAATGATTGATTTCAACAATTGGCTATGTTTCTGGTGTCATTCTAAGGGGATCCAGTATCTGTCTGCCTGGGACGACATGACTGACAGACCTTGATGCTTTGCCAGAGATGGCCTGCATCTGTCACCCCTGGGCTTCCAGATACTGGACAAGGCTCTTGGCACCCCTATAGTGCCTTTTTTAGGTGGTGTTCCAAAGACCAAATTATCACTGTAACAGCTACAAACAAATGCAATCTGAGGGTTATGCTGCTCAAGGCTAGAAGTCTAAATCTCAAAATGCACTTACTAGAAGCACTCCTTAAAATGGAGAACATCGCCATTTGTGCAGTAACAGAGACCTGGTTCAAAGCAGCAGAAAGCACCCCAGCACTACCAGACTATAACTCATTCTACACCTTTCAGCCCCAGAATGTTGACCGAAGCTCCAAAGGCAGTGGTGTTTCTGTATTCATAAAGGATGCATGCACCTGCAGACTGGTAGCCCAACATAATGCATCAGAGATACTTCAGGTGCAGCTAACATTGGGTAAGACAGCGATTCAGGTCATAGCCTGCTATAGGTCCCCAACCATGTCCCAAGACTCATACTCAGCATTCCTAAGCACCCTGGAGAATATTAGGGTCCAACCTAACACTCTCATATTGGGTGACTTCAACTTCAATTACCCCTCCACTAACTGGGAAAACTACTCATGTACCAATACACTTGCCCAACGTTTCCTGGAATTCATTAATTCCAATGCCCTGGACCAGCTCGGTCTTACCCCCACTAGAGGTAGCAACATCCTTGACCTGGTCATTACTAACATGGATGACTGTTGCTCTACACCATTAGTCAACTCCTCCCTGGTTAGATCCAACCACAAACTAATCACCTTGGAAATCAACATCTCTCCCACCTGCCCTGCAAATGTAACCACCATGAAAAACTTCTCTAAAGCTAACTTTGGGCTCCTAAAAATAGAGGTGGCTAACATCACGGCACCCATGCAAATGGAGAATAGTTGCATGACTGCTGAATCATACACCAATGCACTGTACAAACATGCACACAAATGCATGGATCTCACCATACCCAATAGAACCAAGACGATCTCCTCCAAACAAAGGAAGCCAATCTGGTGGTTCCCTGCCATAAACAAACTCTACAACAGAAGGAGGAAACTGATGCAGAATAAGGTGAAGTTCCAAGACTGGAAAAACTCCCTTATCAGCCTCAGCAAAAAGTTGAGATCCCTCATCATATCCTCTAAAGCTAGCTATGAAAACAGAATTGCAGCAGATAGTAAAGACAACTACAAGGCCTTCTATAGTTATTTAAAGAATCTCCATGGCAATACCCAGATTTGCTCTGAGCTACTGCACAATGGTACCTCCTATACCAAGCCAACATATATTGCCAATATACTGGCTGACAGATTCAGTGGCAACTTTACCCTTCTCTTCCCCCACCAAAGGACCAATCATAATACCAGTAGATTGCCAGGCACCCAGTATTACTGCTGCACAGGTTAAAACAGCACTGTCCAAGGCCAAGAATATAGCTTCTATGGGAACTGACAATATCCATGGCTGTGTTCTACATGAACTACAGAGTGAACTGGCACCTCACCTGCGTGCCTTGTTCAACCACAGCCACACCTCAGGCTCTGTCCCTACCAAATGGCGCACTGCTACAGTCATCCCTCTCCACAAAGGGGGAGTGACTACAGGCCCTGGAAACTATCACCCCACTAGCCTGATGAGTCTGATATGCAAAGCTATGGAACACATCATCGTGGACCTAATAAACAAGGATATAGGGAATCTCCAAACTCTGGATCCCACACAGTTTGGTTTTGTGAAGGGTAAATCATGCCTGCTCAACCTGCTCAGCTTCTTTGAATCAGTCACCAGATCTGTGGATGATGGCATGGTGGTTCATACAGCCTACCTTGATCTGACCAAAGCCTTTGATACCATTCCCCACTCAGGAATCATCGAAAAACTCACTAAGCTAGGCATCAACCCCTATATCACTAGGTGGGTTGCAAACTGGCTCACAGATAGAACCCACAGTATGAAAGTAGCTGACTCCAAGTCAGACTGCTGACCAGTCATGAATGGAGTCCCACAGGGTTTGGTCCTGGGTCCTCTCCTGTTTGGTATCTACTTCTCTGAAGTTCAGACCAACAAGAAGTGACTCTGGCTGACAAAGTTGCCAGACGATTGCAAGTTGGGAGCTATTATTAACTCCCCAAGTGATGTTGACATCCTACAGAAAGGCCTCACTGAGACCAACGACTGGTGTCATAACCATGGCCTTAAGCTCAATGCCAAAAAATGTGTCATCATCCCCTTTGGGAAAAACCCATTTCCCATGAATTACCACATCGATGGTAGTCCACTGAACACAGAAGGCGTTATAAGAGATCTGGGAACACAGGTTGACAGCAACCTCTCTTTTGACCACCACATTGCCAATGTGGTCAGAAAGTCCTTCTATGTGAAACATCTCATTACTAAGGGTTTTGCATCCAGGAAGAAAGAGGTCATTGTCTCCCTCTACTCTTTCCTCATTAGGCCAATCATCGAGTACAATACCCCATTTGGCATGTACCTCACTATACACCTGCAACAAATGGAGAGGCCACAACAGTACCTCACAAAGATGATCCTAGACCTTAAACGCTTGTCCTATATGGACAGACTCAAAAAACACCAACTATTCTCTGTCTTATATCACCTGCTTAGAGGCGATCTCTGCTTGACTTACAAAGCCATGTCTGACCCAGCTCTGTAAGGAATGCTACATCTAAAGAAATCTCAATCCCTCCGCATCACACACTCCAGAGACCTCATCCTCATTGCCACAATCAACAGAACAAGCTGGAGGGACAGGTTCATAACCCAGAGACTGCCCATGCAGTTTTTTTTTTAAATAGTCGCTGGGGCAGACTACCATCGGTTTGCCCTAGGAAAGTTTTCACTGAAAACTTAGTTTGATGATTAGTTTGTTGGCTCACTAGGTGTTTGAGAAAGAGGCATTCATGCTTTAGTGATATGATGATCTGCTATAGACCCCTGAGTTTCTCTCATATCAGTACCAATTTTGCTATCTCTGCACAATGTATAAAATATGTTTCCAGATAATTGAGCATGCTTATTTTGTTACTGCTGTCATTCTACTGAAGTTTGGGATTTTCAGTTAAATCAATAAATATTTTAAGATGTCCAAACATTCATACATTCTTATGCCACTTAGCCACTTTATCCAATACACTGGGTTATAAGGTAGGTGGAGCCTATCCCAGGATGACACACACACACACACACACACACACACACACACACACACACACACACACACACACACACACACGACAATTCAGAGGATTGCCAATTCATCTTTGAGAAGCGGAAGGAAAACAAAGTGCCCAGTGAAAATGCATGCATATGCATGACAGACATGCAGACTTCACACAGAAGGTACCCCAGCCAAGAACAGAAGCAGACAACCAAGCACTGTGAGGCATCACCAGTTTCATGCTTTATATAGAACCTGTTTGTAGAGACTAGTTGACATAATGATTAAGATCTTTGCCTCTTATGCAGAAAGTATAAGGTTCGGTTCTTACCTCTGGCCAATGCCTGAATGGCGTCTGCATGGTGTCTTGTGTCAATGAAAGGTCCTCTTACCTCTCACAAAACATGCTGAGTGTTTCCACCTCAAAACTCACCCAAACTCCTGGTGCTTCCACACCTATCTGTTAAACAGAGAGGAATTTAAAGAATAGGTAGTAGAAATTGTTTGTGAGATATTAGGAAAGACAACAAGAGGTGCAACTGCAGAGTGCTAAAGAGAAAATAAGGTATTTCTTCAATAATATGCATGAGTTTAGAAAGATTGCTGTTAAAAGCTTTTAGAACAACTGCTCAGGCAACCAAAAGTAGAAGGGGTTGTTGCCAAGCTTAGAGAAACTATGACAAATAAAATAATCAGAGATCCTGTAAAGGTATTAAAACATATTGCCAAAATTTTATAAAAATCTGTACAAAGCAGAGACATGTGGAAATCAAGAAAAAGTACAAGTGGAAATGTTTATGGAAAAATTAAATATGTCAAGGTTAGAGGTAGATGAGGCTCAATTACTAACAGAATAGAAGGGAAGCAGTCCACAGGAAAGTCTCCAGAAATAGATGGTATTCCTGTAGAAGAAATAGATGGTATTCCTGTAGAAGAAATAGGCGGTATTCCTGTAGAAGAGATAGACGGTATTCCTGTAGAAGAGATAGACGGTATTCCTGTAGAAGAAATAGACGGTATTCCTGTAGAAGAAATAGACTGTATTCCTGTAGAAGAAATCGACGGTATTCCTGTAGAAGAAATCAACGGTATTCCTGTAGAAGAAATAGACGGTATTCCTGTAGAAGAAATAGACGGTATTCCTGTAGAAGAGATAGACGGTATTCCTGTAGAAGAAATAGACGGTATTCCTGTAGAAGAGATAGACGGTATTCCTGTAGAAGAGATAGACGGTATTCCTGTAGAAGAAATAGACGGTATTCCTGTAGAAGAAATCGATGGTATTCCTGTAGAAGAAATAGACGGTATTCCTGTAGAAGAAATAGACGGTATTCCTGTAGAAGAAATCGATGGTATTCCTGTAGAAGAAATAGATGGTATTCCTGTAGAAGAAATCGATGGTATTCCTGTAGAAGAAATAGATGGAATTCCTGTAGAAGAAATAGACGGTATTCCTGTAGAAGAAATAGACGGTATTCCTGTAGAAGAAATAGATGGTATTCCTGTAGAAGAAATAGACGGTATTCCTGTAGAAGAGATAGACGGTATTCCTGTAGAAGAGATAAGTGGTATTCCTGTAGAAGAGATAAATGGTATTCCTGTAGAAGAAATAGACGGTATTCCTGTAGAAGAAATAGACGGTATTCCTGTAGAAGAGATAGACGGTATTCCTGTAGAAGAAATAGACGGTATTCCTGTAGAAGAAATAGATGGTATTCCTGTAGAAGAGATAGACGGTATTCCTGTAGAAGAGATAGACGGTATTCATGTAGAAGAGATAGACGGTATTCCTGTAGAAGAAATAGACGGTATTCCTGTAGAAGAAATAGATGGTATTCCTGTAGAAGTTTGGAAACTAGGAGGGAAGAAAGGGACTCAGATCTGGAAGGTTTTGTTTAACAGTATTTTTAAAAGGAGGAGAAGCACCAATGTGGTGAGAGAGGTGCAGGTGGTTGGTGTGACAATGCAGGATGCAGAGGACAGGAAGAAATAGAAACAGATGATCCGCTGTGGCGACCCTTAACGGGAACAGCTGAAAGAAGAAGCATCAACAATATGGAAGAAATCTGTTTCTGCTGTACTATCTAAAGATGGTAAAGACCCATTAGATCCAACCTTGTATAAGCTGATATCGATTTGAAACCATCAGTATAAAGTGCTTATGTTTATAATGGCTAAAAGAATGGCAAAGGTGATGCCAAAATTGATAGCTATGGATCGATGTGGTTTTGTGGAAGGGAGGCAAACATTTTTCAACATTAGTAGAACAATAAGTATCCAGAGGGAAGCAGAATGTACGAAAATACTTCTGTTGTTGGTGGGTCTTGCAGAGAAAGGAGATGACAGAGTAAGCTAGGATTTTATTAGTAATGCAATGGAAGCATTTGCATTCCCTGGCACAATAATAAGGTTAATTAACAGGATATATGAGGGATAAGAGGTAAAAATCGAAGTGGGGGGTCCTCTCTGATAAGTTCTGTTTGAACAGAAGAATCAGGCAGGGGTGGCCTCTTTCCCCTTTATTTGCATTATATTTAACAAAATTAATAAAGATAAAACAAAGACAATTAACTGTAAACTATGTGCCCACACATGGATTGGTTCAGTAATATCCATATTTATGGGGACATAATAAAATGAAGTACTTAGGGGTATAGGTTAAAAAGGATTCTGATAGGGCAGCTAAGGACATATGGAAAGAAACTAAACAAATGATAATACAAAAACTGAGAAACTGGAAGCTGTGTTTTATGGATATGGATAGCAAGACACAAACAGTGAAAATGTTTTAGTTCCTTTAGTTTTACACATAGGTCAGGCATGTTTTTACCGACCAGAGGAGAATTTGTGGATAGGAATTAATAAAGAGTTAAAGGATTTTATCTGGGAGGGGAAGAGGGCAAGAGTCAAGTGGGATAAGTTGATCCGATTGAAAATGGGGGTTGGGATTACCTGATTTGAAGGAGTATTTCAAATCTACACAGCTAGGGGTCATATACATAGCACATGCATAAAGCTATAATTCAAAGTGGAAAGGATGATGATAAAATGGGGGGGACACAAGAAATACGGAAGACTGGGATTCTGGATGTAGATGCTTAAGGAGAATATCAGAATATTATATTCATAAAGTGGCAGAAAGTATTCTAAGAATTAAGCCAACAATGGAGATAGGAGATTCTGCTGAAAGGGATGACTGCAGTTAGAGGTACTGAGAACAGGCAAGAGGGGACTGGAATTTATTGGAGAAAACTTGCAAAGGAACCAAGGTATTGGGGAGCAAATAATTACTGATAAAAAGATAATAGAATGGGAAGAGGCCAAAAATGCATTTGGACTGCAGGCTATATATTGCCTTCCCTATCAAGAATTGATATCATAGTATAGGCAAAGAGAAAGGAATATGGGAATCCTAAGTGAAGGACCAACGCTGGTAAAGTTTTTAGTAAAATCTAGAATAGAAGCTGCTGTTAAAAAGGGATAACTATCAGGGCATATACAATATTGCATGATAACTATAGGAATCAATCACAGGAGGTTAGAAAGGACTGGGACTAGAGACTGGATAAGCAATTCATAAAGAATCAATGGGAGGATATATGTATGGCTCCCAAATATGCAGAAAAGTTTAGAAGATGTAGGATCTTTGCTTGGAAGTATTTGCATAGATATTTTATACCCCAAGCAGACTGCAAAGAATTTTTGCTCAGGCAGATTGCAACTGTTGGAGATGTGATGGGAAAGAAATAGATAATTGGGAACATATTTTTGGGAGTGTAATGGGCTGGCAGACTTTAAAAATTCTTTGCAGACTACCCTAGCAGAAATAGTTGGTGAATAACTTGGTGTAACTAAGGAAATAATTTTTTGAGCTGTGATACAGAATCAGAACTGCCTAGACATAGGAAGGCCTTGCTGAGTTTAATTCTGGTGGCTGCCACAAAAGCAATTACTAGAAAATGGAAATCAAAGTCTAAACCAACCACACTAGAAGTAGTGAATATAGTAACAGAGATAAAAGAACTGGAAATATGATCTTTAGAAAAGGGTAGGAGCAAATTACATAGAAAAAAATGGGTTCCTATTAGATTGTCGAAACTCCGGTTACGCGAATATGAAATCATTGACACGTATTACGCGGAATACATAATCGTTGAAAGTGCAAAACCATGAAATTCAAAATGTCGAAGTGTTTTGGTTGGCCCATCTGCGGTATAGCTCCATAAGGTAAGTGTGCGATAGTTATGGACCTTAGGGTTAGGGTGCGGGTTAAGGTAAGTGTATAGATAGGTAATGTGTGTAAGATTTAGTGTAGTGTTAGAAGTAGGGTTTTGTTAAATGTATTTATGCGTATTATTTATTTTGCTTGGGTATATCTCCGTAGGGGAAGTGTGCATGTGTGATAGTTATGGACCTTAGGGTTAGGGGTTAAGGATAATGCATAGATATTTGTGCATGTGGGGTTTAGTGTAGGGTTATAAGTTGAGTTTTGGTGCTTTACTTTAGGGTAAGGAGTAGGGTTTGGTTAGTGTATGTATGTGGTTTATTTATTTTGTTTGGGTAGGTAGTATGCAGCGGATGGTGGAGTTGACCAACTATGAACGTTCGATATTTTAAATTTCATGGTTTAGTGTGTTCGGTATTTTCATGGTTCGAGTAATACGTGTCACGGTTTTGGTATTCGATGCAATAGATATTCGCTGATTTAATATAGACCCGAAAAAAATGGGAATGGGGAAAATGCATGCAGAGTAATGTTTTGTAGGAAGAATGAGGTTTAAGGGAAGGCAGAAATTGAATGAGCTATGTAATGTATAATGTTTGCAACTGAAAATATGTCAATGTGGCTTGTTTTCATTTATATAAATGTATGATTGCCTATGTCATAACTGATAATTTAACAAAGATATTTTTTGCTTAACAAAAAAAAAAATCTCACCCAAACTTACAGAAGAATGGAGTTGTGAGCAGCAGCACAGATGGTGTCCTATTTGGGGAAGAGTTGTACAGTCCAACTGCTTTTGGCATCATTTGGGGAGTACAGTGTCCTCTATATTGGAGAAAATTTCACTAGACAGTGTAAAAATTGGTTGTAGTTGATTTGGTCATGTTGACCAATGTCACCAAAAAATGGACATGGATATTTGGGAGCAATAAGCGGGTTGAGGACTCAGCCTATTCCAACCTATGCCAGGGATCCATGCTTACACTGCACCCACCAGTAGCTCTGTGCCAATAATCTGCTCAGAGTGGGTTACCTGGAATAAGTCTGTTCAATGAAAGCTGGACATAAAACCAATCAACCTGCCAAAGATGAACTAAGGTTTGCTATACTCAATGTATATGATGTAGTTGGAAGTGGATGACATGATGGTAAGAAGGAGGATGGACATCCTAAGAATTTAGAAGACAAAATAGAGCAAAGCTACTAGACTTGAGGCCCAGAGTCTACTACTCAGGAGGAAGACAGAAAAGAAATGGTATTGGTATTGTGGTGAGGGACAGCCTTCTGAAGACAGAATTAGTGATAAACTCATGGCAATCAGATTCCAGTGTAAGGATAGGGCAGTATAAACTCAGCCTATACCCCACAGTAGGGCTGTGATAGCAAGGAAATGAGTACATTTAGACAAGAGTTGCATGACCTACTACATAAACAGGCACGGGTTGATACTGATAATGTGGATATAAATGTGCATACCGGGACAGACAGAGCAGGTTATGAGGACTGCCTGCGTCCATACAGACCATATAGGTGGGGCAACTGGAATAAAGGAGAAGCCATTCAAGATTTCTATTGACAAATGGCTTGATGGTGACCAACACTTGATTCCACAAGACAGACAGTCACAAGATCTCATACAAAAATGGACACAATACAACTTAGGTAGATACCCTCCTAGTAAGGAAAGGGCATTGAGGTAAAATCAGTGATGGCTAAATCATTCCAGTGAAAAGTTGGCCCACAGCATAAACCACAGGTTACCACTATCATCTGCAAGCAGATGTCTAAGGTCAACATAGACAAGTTTGAAGACCTGGAAGTTGAATGGAGGAAAGCTCATATGATTAAGGAATTAACTCAGGTCTGTAACACCTCAGGAGGAAGAGCAAATATGTAAATTTGAAGAAAATGGCAGCATCTCAAAACAGCATGTGTAAGGACTACAGTAGAGATATATGGCTGGGCCAGAGATGGAAGTAAGGCGTCCTTACATCCTTCAAATTTACTTACTTATTGTCTCATTGCTTCATATCTTTCCCCTGATTGTGTTAATGTAGCAAGCTGTATCATTTATATTGGGAATGTCTGTATTTAATGAATGCTGTAATTATTGTAACTATCTGACTGTAGCCACCTCTGTACTGTAATTACCTTGTTGTAGTAGTGTATTGGAGCTTTTCTCCCCAGCCCTTCACTGAAAATGGGCTTTGTTCAGCCCAGTGAACTTTCCTGGTAAACAAATGTCAAATAAAAATAAATAAATAAATAACATAAGGAAAGCTGGTGGTGGAATTCAGAAGCCCATGAAGTCATCAAAAGAAAGAAGGAGTGTAGGAAAAAGTAGGAGAAAGAAAAGACATACCAGGCTAAGAAGGAATACTGACTGGCTAACAGAGAGGCTAAAAGAGGAGTTGCAATAGCAAAACACATGGCATCAGAGGGACTCTCCCAGCTTCTGGAAAGTGACTCAGTAGATGGCACAAAGAAACTATATCAGGTTGCAGGGCAAAGACAGAAAGATAAAGAAGATAGTCAGAAACCCTCCATAAGGGATGCAAGCACCAACCTGGCCATCAGTCCACAGGACATCAAAGGCAGATGGAAGGAGTACTTCCAGTAGCTTCTGAATGAAGAAAACCCCACAGAAGCTCAGACACAGCCTTTGATGAAAGATGAAAAGGAGCCCACCCTAGAAGAAGTTGGAACAGCACTAAGGAAAATTAAGTCAGGAAAAGCAGCTGGCTTAGATAAGGTCACAGCAGATATTATAATGACACTGAGTGAGACAGGGAAATGGCTCCTTAGAGTACTCATACCAATATGGAGAGAAATCCATATCCCAGATGAATGGAGAATACACATACTAGTGCCAGTGTACAATGACAAAGGGGACATCCATAACTGTAGCAGTCCAGAGGTAACCAACTCCTGTCACACTGCATGAAAGTACTGGGGAGGATGACTGAGAAACAAATACACAGAGTAGTAGAAAGTAAAGCAGGAAATGAGCAGTTCAGATTCAGATCAGGACATAGCATAACCAAATCAATGTCTGCACTGAGACAGTTAGTTGTGAAGAAGCTACAGATGAGGAAAGAGTCCAAATTGGCATTCTTAGACTTGGAAAAAGTGTATGACAAGATCCCAAGAAAGCTGATTTGGACAGTCCTGAGATGGTTTGATGTCCCAGAAACACTGGTAGAATTAGTGCAGGCTATGTACAAGAACTTACAGTGGGGTTCCCAGTGGGAGTTGGTATGCATCAGGGTTCAGCTGTGAGCACACTCCTGTTCATACTGGTGAAAGACTACATTAGCAAATGGTCTGGAAGAGGCAGATCAGTGAAGTTGCTTTATGCAGATGATGTGGCATTTCAAGCAGACTGACCAAGAACTTCAACAACGTTAGGGAAGTGGAGTGTAAAACCGAAGGCACATGGGATGAAACTGAATACTGATAAGACAGTTCTAATGACAGCAAATGGGGAAAATCAAAAGAAGGTGAGAACTGAGATAGAAGAGAAAATTGTGAAACAGGTTAACAGCTTCAAGTATCTGGGAGGGTTGGTTGAGGAGAAGTGAAATCTGAATGAAGAAGTCAAAGCAAGAATCAGAGGGTTTGCAGCCAACTGGTTAAGAGTGTCAGGGGTAGTATATGACTGAAGAATGCCAAAGAAGCTGAAAAGTAAGGTGTACAAAGCAATGGTGTGACCAGTACTACTGTATGGTAAGAAACATGGGGGGGGGGGTAAAGCAGTTGAGGAAGCTACAGGTGATGGAGATGAAGTGCCTGAGACAGGCTGTAAGATGCACACTATGGGACATTTGAAGAAATGAGAACATCAGAGCAGAAGCCAAAGTAGCTCCAATATCAGAGAGAGTCAAAGAGAACAGACTACAGTGCTTTTGGTACATGCATAAAAAGCAAAAGACAATCTGGTGAAGATTTGAAACTAACAGGAAGAAGGCAAGAGAAAACAAGGGAGTCCAGCAAAGAGATGGATAAACTGTGAGAGAAGACATGCAACAGTTGGGCGTGACTCTTGAGGAAGGTAGGACAGTGGTACTGAATCAAGAAAGAGATGGAGACAGTTGACACGACACCACGATGCCACGTAGAAAATGGCAAAACAGGGAGTTGATAATGATGATGATGATTAAACCAGTTAGTAGAAAGCGAATGTTCAGCTTTGGCATACTTTCTGATAGATTCTGCTACAAGCACTTGAGTCTCAAGTACTCAAGAATCCACTATTTCAAAGCCAGGGACTCAACCATCTTGTAGCTAAGGTAAGCTACTGCTTGCAGCCATGGTGTGCAAAAGCACAACTCATGATCAAAGTTAAATATGAGTACTGGCAAGTAGCTGTGGGGAGGAAGCAGGAGTGGGGATTTAGGATTAGGAAGCGGGAGGATGGTTTTCAGATTAGGGAGTGGAAAAGGAGTTTTAGACTTAGGGTAGGGAAAATTGGAGAATTTAGATTTACAGAAGGGGGTTGGAGTTTTAAAATTAGGGGGCAGGAAGGTAGTTTTTGGGTTAGGGTGTGATTAGGAAACTTAGGTTTAGGGAGTAGGGGTTGGTGCTTTAGGTTTAGGCAATGATAATGACTTTATGGTTAAGGAGGAGAAGTGGAGGTTTAGGGTTAGGGCTGAGGAGTTGGTAGTAGGGTTTAAGTTCTGATAGGGCTATGTAGTGTATAACATTGGGTGTTGGGAGAACTATACAGGAACGGGAGACTGCGCTACTGGAAGTTCGAGTCCTTGCTTTTTAAAACAAGTGGCAGTGAACAGGTGTGTCCCAAGTTACTAGTACACGAGCACGTGAAGTAGACTCTTTCTAATATATCTGGAATAATAAAATGCTGTTCTTAGAGTTCAAGCTTGGTTTATTATGCTTTGTGATGTTTATGTTGCCAACAGTTACAGTGTAATGTGCCATTATTCTGGTAAATGAATGGCACACAAACTATTATAAAAGAGGAGAGAGTTGTTGATTAGTGTGGGTATAGAATAAGACAGC